>NC_090175.1:38252870-38480370 GCF_024679245.1 Pseudorasbora parva | reverse complement strand
TATATATATATATATATATATATATATATATATATATATATATATATAATAAAATGACAAAGCTGACATTTATTGTCATTATTGTTTTTAACATTTTTGTGTTTTATGTTGTAGGCTCAATACAGCTGAATTGGGATTTTTGGCTGAGTACGCTATTGTAATGAAGCCATTGGCAATGGCCCTTAACCTACTCCAAGGGGAATCATCAGTTCATATGGGTTTTCTGCTGCCAACACTTCATCAACTCCTGGAAAAGCTGAAGAGGCTGGAGTCGACCTGTAAAACCTGTCAACCCCTCCTTAAGGCCCTATGCGGAGGAATCCTCAAACGCTTTGGAGAGACCATGAAGGAGCCAGAGCTTATTGCTGCAGCTATACTGCTTCCAAAATTCAGAACTGCCTGGACAACAGACCAGAGCATCTTGACAACAGGTAATGCATCTCTTAATTCATGTGTCAATTTAAATGCTATTTATTTGACCTTGAGAAAAGACCTGTTCTCTGTTTTATTAGTGGTGAGTTACAGTTTAATAAGTAATAAAGTCTGGACTGGTAGTGTGAATAATGTGGAAATGTAGGAAATATATTCTAATATGTAGGATTATGCAGGTAAAGTGTATAAATCTGTCTTGGCACAGGTCTAGACTACATAAAAGATCAACTGGAGGTCACCATGGAAAATGAAGCCCTCTCCTATAGCAGTCCTTCAGATGAAGAGGACTTCTTCGGATCCATGAAAATGGGACAATCAGAAACAGGAGAACTGGAGAGGTACCTTTCATGTCCATCAGCTGGAGGTATGGATCTGTTACACTCCTTTCCACAAGTCAAGAAGTTGTCTCTAAAAGTAAACACAGCCATCCCAGCATCTGCAGCCTGTGAGAGACTTTTTAGTCATGCGGGACTCCTGCTCACAGCTAAAAGATCGAGACTGCATTGTAAATTTCTTGAAAGCCAATTACTGTTGAAGTTCAACAGTAAAATTCTGTAAAACTGTTTGTTCCAAGAAAGAACCTGACCAAATAAACATTTACATAGTGAAACACAAATACAGATAAACACAAGTTTATACACAAAAATAATAACACTCTGCACACACACACCTTCTCTTTTGTTATCTGTTAGCTTGTTTGAAGGCAGATGCTAGCAAGTTTGTTTTGTGAACGTGAAAATAAAGAGAGTCAACTGTTAGAAAAACGTCTGAGTGTGTTTAAGATTTTATTGCAAATGACACAATGTGACACATAGTCCTGTGATGGGTACATTAACATCCCATTTGTGAGAGAGCCTGCTTCACTTCAACCTAGGTTTTACATATATAAGCAAAACAAGGAGACTTCCAAGGAGAGCTGTGTGAAAGCTCTCCAAGTAGTCTGAAATTCAGGGTTTTCACTTATAAATCAGATTGAAAGTAACTAGTAACTAAGTACTTGAGTAGTTTTTTCATTGAATACTTTCTTACTCTTACTCAAGTAACTATTATGATTGTTACTTTTACTTTTACTTGAGTAAATATTTCCATAAGTACTTGTACTTTTACTTGAGTACAGATTTTGGCTACTCTACCCACCTCTGGCTACGTGTGTACACATGTACAGTCACTGAATGTTGCCCTCTAAAAGATTGGGCAGGCACTAATTTTAATAGAAAACGCTTGCCGTTAGGAAGCCGCATTTCCTGGAAGGCAGCGACTCTGAGTATGGTCTGTACAAGGAAAAAACAAACACTTGACCTTTGACTGAATCTGGGCTATGTTGTAGTACAGATGAACAAAAGTAATTATTTCAAAAACTCAGCAGTTTTGAGGTGGGCTCAACGCAGCCAGCTTGCTATGAAACGACTGGGCTCGTGCAGGATTTGAACCCGGGACCTCTCGCACCCTAAGCGAGAATCATACCCCTAGACCAACGAGCCTCTCTGGTATGCCATGTTTTGTGTGGGTACCACAAATTTAGTGAAGCTCACCTGTATAACGGAACGTGTTCTGTTGTCGAGATACTTAAGTGTAGATATTTGAGCTTCAAAAACTACTTCAAGGGATACTACAGATTGACGGCCAACTTTGCCAAACAAGGCCCGGTGGCCTAATGGATAAGGCATCAGCCTCCGGAGCTGAGGATTGTGGGTTCAAGTCCCAACTGGGTCGTCTTTGATGGGCTACCTTTAAGATGGCTTTGTGAGAATTTCAAGGAGGATTTTTCAATGACTATATCCATGATGACCGCACGATTGGAATTATCATAATGATAACCATATATCACTATGAAAGACGAATTTAAAAGAGAATTCCACAAAGTGTTTTTTTAACACAAGTCACAACAAAAGTAGCTGTCTACTCATCAAGACTGATTCTGCATCTTCAGCATCAATAAATTGTCTTCTGCCACTCATGCTTTGCCCATGAAGTCAACAGTGCCAATGAGAGCTTTGGCCATCTAATTGCAGAAAAACGCACGGCACACCAGTGAAGGGCTCTAAAAGTCAACAGCAGCATACAGACTATATCTTAGGCTTGACTTTGAACCATAAGGCATCAGCCTCCGTCCAAGGACGTGGTTGAATGAGCTAGCTCTAAGCAAAAGGTCAATGACTGTACAAAGAAACTCCAAGGACATGTATTTCTGTGCTCATGGTTTTAATTCAACTATGACTGATGTAAAATGGTTTGAATCCCAAAACCCCTGCAGAAAGTTCAATTTGGCCGAAATATCAGCCTCTGATGCTAGAGAACGTGACATCAAGCACCATGTTGTCTGCAGCAAAAGTTCTGATATCAAATGGTTGTTAAAGCAAAGCAACCATCGGAAACAGTGTCAGAAAACCTTGAACTCATTCTAAATGCTAGAGGGCTCAGTCGGGAATTGAATATAATTGAAATAGAAAGCGTTTGTTGTTAGGAAGCCGAGGAAGTTAGCTTGCTTTGAAACGGCTGGGCTCGTCCGGGATTTGAACCCGGGACCTCTCGCACCCGAAGCGAGAATCATACCCCTAGACCAACGAGCCAGACAAGTATCACCTATGGCTACGTGTGTACACATCTACAGTCACTTAATGTGGCCCTCTAAAAGATTGGGCAGGCACTAGTTTTAATAGAAAACACTTGTCGTTAGGAAGCCGCATTTCCTGGAAGGCAGCGACTCTGAGTATGGCCTGCACAAGGAAGAAAAAAACACGACCTTTGTCTGAATCTGGGATATGTTGTAGTACAGATGAACAACAGTAATTATTTCAAAACCACAGTAGTTTTTATCTAAGCTCAACGTAGTGTGCACACATGTACAGCTACGTGTGTACACATGTACAGTCACTGAATGTTGCCCTCTAAAAGATTGGGCAGGCACTAATTTTAATAGAAAACGCTTGCCGTTAGGAAGCCGCATTTCCTGGAAGGCAGCGACTCTGAGTATGGTCTGTACAAGGAAAAAAAAAACACTTGACCTTTGACTGAATCTGGGCTATGTTGTAGTACAGATGAACAAAAGTAATTATTTCAAAAACTCAGCAGTTTTGAGGTGGGCTCAACGCAGCCAGCTTGCTATGAAACGACTGGGCTCGTCCGGGATTTGAACCCGGGACCTCTCGCACCCTAAGCGAGAATCATACCCCTAGACCAACGAGCCTCTCCGGTATACCATGTTTTGTGTGGGTACCACAAATTTAGTGAAGCTCACCTGTATAACGGAACGTGTTCTGTTGTCGAGATACTTAAGTGTAGATATTTGAGCTTCAAAAACTACTTCAAGGGATACTACAGATTGACGGCCAACTTTGCCAAACAAGGCCCGGTGGCCTAATGGATAAGGCATCAGCCTCCGGAGCTGAGGATTGTGGGTTCAAGTCCCAACTGGGTTGTCTTTGATGGGCTAACTTTAAGATGGCTTTGTGAGAATTTCAAGGAGGATTTTTCAATGACTATATCCATGATGACCGCACGATTGGAATTATCATAATGATAACCATATATCACTATGAAAGATGAATTTAAAAGAGAATTCCACAAAGTGTTTTTTTAACACAAGTCACAACAATAGTAGCTGTCTACTCATCAAGACTGATTCTGCATCTTCAGCATCAATAAATTGTCTTCTGCCACTCATGCTTTGCCCATGAAGTCAACAGTGCCAATGAGAGCTTTGGCCATCTAATTGCAGAAAAACGCACGGCACACCAGTGAAAGGCTCTAAAAGTCAACAGCAGCATACAGACTATATCTTAGGCTTGACTTTGAACCATAAGGCATCAGCCTCCGTCCAAGGACGTGGTTGAATGAGCTAGCTCTAAGCAAAAGGTCAATGACTGTACAAAGAAACTCCAAGGACATGTATTTCTGTGCTCATGGTTTTAATTCAACTATGACTGATGTAAAATGGTTTGAATCCCAAAAGCCCTGCAGAAAGTTCAATTTGGCCGAAATATCAGCCTCTGATGCTAGAGAACGTGACATCAAGCACCATGTTGTCTGCAGCAAAAGTTCTGATATCAAATGGTTGTTAAAGCAAAGCAACCATCGGAAACAGTTTCAGAAAACCTTGAACTCATTCTAAATGCTAGAGGGCTCAGTCGGGAATTGAATATAATTGAAATAGAAAGCGTTTGTTGTTAGGAAGCCGAGGAAGTTAGCTTGCTTTGAAACGGCTGGGCTCGTCCGGGATTTGAACCCGGGACCTCTCGCACCCGAAGCGAGAATCATACCCCTAGACCAACGAGCCAGACCAGAATCACCTATGGCTACGTGTGTACACATCTACAGTCACTTAATGTGGCCCTCTAAAAGATTGGGCAGGCACTAGTTTTAATAGAAAACACTTGTCGTTAGGAAGCCGCATTTCCTGGAAGGCAGCGACTCTGAGTATGGCCTGCACAAGGAAGAAAAAAACAAGACCTTTGTCTGAATCTGGGATATGTTGTAGTACAGATGAACAACAGTAATTATTTCAAAACCACAGTAGTTTTTATCTAAGCTCAACGTAGCCAGCTTGCTTTGAAACGGCTGGGCTCGTCCGGGATTTGAACCCGGGACCTCTCGCACCCAAAGCGAGAATCATACCCCTAGACCAACGAGCCTGACTGCGAACACCAACAGCTACGTGTGTACACATGTACAGTCACTGAATGTTGCCCTCTAAAAGATTGGGCAGGCACTAATTTTAATAGAAAACGCTTGCCGTTAGGAAGCCGCATTTCCTGGAAGGCAGCGACTCTGAGTATGGTCTGTACAAGGAAAAAAAAAACACTTGACCTTTGACTGAATCTGGGCTATGTTGTAGTACAGATGAACAAAAGTAATTATTTCAAAACCTCAGCAGTTTTGAGGTGGGCTCAACGCAGCCAGCTTGCAATGAAACGACTGGGCTCGTCCGGGATTTGAACCCGGGACCTCTCGCACCCTAAGCGAGAATCATACCCCTAGACCAACGAGCCTCTCCGGTATGCGATGTTTTGTGTGGGTACCACAAATTTAGTGAAGCTCACCTGTATAACGGAACGTGTTCTGTTGTCGAGATACTTAAGTGTAGATATTTGAGCTTCAAAAACTACTTCAAGGGATACTACAGATTGACGGCCAACTTTGCCAAACAAGGCCCGGTGGCCTAATGGATAAGGCATCAGCCTCCGGAGCTGAGGATTGTGGGTTCAAGTCCCAACTGGGTCGTCTTTGATGGGCTACCTTTAAGATGGCTTTGTGAGAATTTCAAGGAGGATTTTTCAATGACTATATCCATGATGACCGCACGATTGGAATTATCATAATGATAACCATATATCACTATGAAAGACGAATTTAAAAGAGAATTCCACAAAGTGTTTTTTTAACACAAGTCACAACAAAAGTAGCTGTCTACTCATCAAGACTGATTCTGCATCTTCAGCATCAATAAATTGTCTTCTGCCACTCATGCTTTGCCCATGAAGTCAACAGTGCCAATGAGAGCTTTGGCCATCTAATTGCAGAAAAACGCACGGCACACCAGTGAAGGGCTCTAAAAGTCAACAGCAGCATACAGACTATATCTTAGGCTTGACTTTGAACCATAAGGCATCAGCCTCCGTCCAAGGACGTGGTTGAATGAGCTAGCTCTAAGCAAAAGGTCAATGACTGTACAAAGAAACTCCAAGGACATGTATTTCTGTGCTCATGGTTTTAATTCAACTATGACTGATGTAAAATGGTTTGAATCCCAAAACCCCTGCAGAAAGTTCAATTTGGCCGAAATATCAGCCTCTGATGCTAGAGAACGTGACATCAAGCACCATGTTGTCTGCAGCAAAAGTTCTGATATCAAATGGTTGTTAAAGCAAAGCAACCATCGGAAACAGTGTCAGAAAACCTTGAACTCATTCTAAATGCTAGAGGGCTCAGTCGGGAATTGAATATAATTGAAATAGAAAGCGTTTGTTGTTAGGAAGCCGAGGAAGTTAGCTTGCTTTGAAACGGCTGGGCTTGTCCGGGATTTGAAACCGGGACCTCTCGCACCCGAAGCGAGAATCATACCCCTAGACCAACGAGCCAGACCAGAATCACCTATGGCTACGTGTGTACACATCTACAGTCACTTAATGTGGCCCTCTAAAAGATTGGGCAGGCACTAGTTTTAATAGAAAACACTTGTCGTTAGGAAGCCGCATTTCCTGGAAGGCAGCGACTCTGAGTATGGCCTGCACAAAGAAGAAAAAAACACGACCTTTGTCTGAATCTGGGATATGTTGTAGTACAGATGAACAACAGTAATTATTTCAAAACCACAGTAGTTTTTATCTAAGCTCAACGTAGCCAGCTTGCTTTGAAACGGCTGGGCTCGTCCGGGATTTGAACCCGGGACCTCTCGCACCCTAAGCGAGAATCATACCCCTAGACCAACGAGCCTCTCCGGTATGCCATGTTTTGTGTGGGTACCACAAATTTAGTGAAGCTCACCTGTATAACGGAACGTGTTCTGTTGTCGAGATACTTAAGTGTAGATATTTGAGCTTCAAAAACTACTTCAAGGGATACTACAGATTGACGGCCAACTTTGCCAAACAAGGCCTTGTGGCCTAATGGATAAGGCATCAGCCTCCGGAGCTGAGGATTGTGGGTTCAAGTCCCAACTGGGTCGTCTTTGATGGGCTACCTTTAAGATGGCTTTGTGAGAATTTCAAGGAGGATTTTTCAATGACTATATCCATGATGACCGCACGATTGGAATTATCATAATGATAACCATATATCACTATGAAAGACGAATTTAAAAGAGAATTCCACAAAGTGTTTTTTTAACACAAGTCACAACAAAAGTAGCTGTCTACTCATCAAGACTGATTCTGCATCTTCAGCATCAATAAATTGTCTTCTGCCACTCATGCTTTGCCCATGAAGTCAACAGTGCCAATGAGAGCTTTGGCCATCTAATTGCAGAAAAACGCACGGCACACCAGTGAAGGGCTCTAAAAGTCAACAGCAGCATACAGACTATATCTTAGGCTTGACTTTGAACCATAAGGCATCAGCCTCCGTCCAAGGACGTGGTTGAATGAGCTAGCTCTAAGCAAAAGGTCAATGACTGTACAAAGAAACTCCAAGGACATGTATTTCTGTGCTCATGGTTTTAATTCAACTATGACTGATGTAAAATGGTTTGAATCCCAAAACCCCTGCAGAAAGTTCAATTTGGCCGAAATATCAGCCTCTGATGCTAGAGAATGTGACATCAAGCACCATGTTGTCTGCAGCAAAAGTTCTGATATCAAATGGTTGTTAAAGCAAAGCAACCATCGGAAACAGTGTCAGAAAACCTTGAACTCATTCTAAATGCTAGAGGGCTCAGTCGGGAATTGAATATAATTGAAATAGAAAGCGTTTGTTGTTAGGAAGCCGAGGAAGTTAGCTTGCTTTGAAACGGCTGGGCTCGTCCGGGATTTGAACCCGGGACCTCTCGCACCCGAAGCGAGAATCATACCCCTAGACCAACGAGCCAGACCAGAATCACCTATGGCTACGTGTGTACACATCTACAGTCACTTAATGTGGCCCTCTAAAAGATTGGGCAGGCACTAGTTTTAATAGAAAACACTTGTCGTTAGGAAGCCGCATTTCCTGGAAGGCAGCGACTCTGAGTATGGCCTGCACAAGGAAGAAAAAAACACGACCTTTGTCTGAATCTGGGATATGTTGTAGTACAGATGAACAACAGTAATTATTTCAAAACCACAGTAGTTTTTATCTAAGCTCAACTTAGCCAGCTTGCTTTGAAACGGCTGGGCTCGTCCGGGATTTGAACCCGGGACATCTCGCACCCTAAGCGAGAATCATACCCCTAGACCAACGAGCCTGACTGCGAACACCAACAGCTACATGTGTACACATGTACAGTCACTGAATGTTGCCCTCTAAAAGATTGGGCAGGCACTAATTTTAATAGAAAACGCTTGCCGTTAGGAAGCCGCATTTCTTGGAAGGCAGCGACTCTGAGTATGGTCTGTACAAGGAAAAAAAAACACTTGACCTTTGACTGAATCTGGGCTATGTTGTAGTACAGATGAACAAAAGTAATTATTTTAAAACCTCATCAGTTTTGAGGTGGGCTCAACGCAGCCAGCTTGCTATGAAACGACTGGGCTCGTCCGGGATTTGAACCCGGGACCTCTCGCACCCTAAGCGAGAATCATACCCCTAGACCAACGAGCCTCTCCGGTACGCCATGTTTTGTGTGGGTACCACAAATTTAGTGAAGCTCACCTGTATAACGGAACGTGTTCTGTTGTCGAGATACTTAAGTGTAGATATTTGAGCTTCAAAAACTACTTCAAGGGATACTACAGATTGACGGCCAACTTTGCCAAACAAGGCCCGATGGCCTAATGGATAAGGCATCAGCCTCCGGAGCTGAGGATTGTGGGTTCAAGTCCCACCTGGGTCATCTTTGATGGGCTACCTTTAAGATGGCTTTGTGAGAATTTCAAGGAGGATTTTTCAATGACTATATCCATGATGACCGCACGATTGGAATTATCATAATGATAACCATATATCACTATGAAAGACGAATTTAAAAGAGAATTCCACAAAGTGTTTTTTTTAACTCAAGTCACAACAAAAGTAGCTGTCTACTCATCAAGACTGATTCTGCATCTTCAGCAGCAATAAATTGTCTTCTGCCACTCATGCTTTGCCCATGAAGTCAAAAGTGCCAATGAGAGCTTTGGCCATCTAATTGCAGAAAAACGCACGGCACACCAGTGAAGGACTCTAAAAGTCAACAGCAGCATACAGACTATATCTTAGGCTTGACTTTGAACCATAAGGCATCAGCCTCCGTCCAAGGACGTGGTTGAATGAGCTAGCTCTAAGCAAAAGGTCAATGACTGTACAAAGAAACTCCAAGGACATGTATTTCTGTGCTCATCGTTTTAATTCAACTATGACTGATGTAAAATGGTTTGAATCCAAAAACCCCTGCAGAAAGTTCAAATTGGCCGAAGTATCAGCCTCGATGCTAGAGAACGTGACATCAAGCACCATGTTGTCTGCAGCAAAACTTCTGATATCAAATGGTTGTTAAAGCAAAGCAACCATCGGAAACAGTGTCAGAAAACCCTTGAACTCATTCTAAATGCTAGAGGGCTCAGTCGGGAATTGAAAATAATTGAAATAGAAAGCGTTTGTTGTTAGGAAGCCGAGGAAGTTAGCTTGCTTTGAAACGGCTGGGCTCGTCCGGGATTTGAACCCGGATCTCTCGCACCCGAAGCAAGAATCATACCCCTAGACCAACAAGCCAGACCAGAACCACCTATGGCTACGTGTGTACACATGTACAGTCACTTAATGTGGCCCTCTAAAAGATTGGGCAGGCACTAGTTTTAATAGAAAACACTTGTCGTTAGGAAGCCGCATTTCCTGGAAGGCAGCGACTCTGAGTATGGCCTGCACAAGGAAAAAAAAAACACGACCTTTGACTGAATCTGGGATATGTTGTAGTACAGATGAACAACAGTAATTATTTCAAAACCACAGTAGTTTTTATCTAAGCTTAACGTAGCCAGCTTGCTTTGAAACGGCTGGGCTCGTCCGGGATTTGAACCCGGGACCTCTCGCACCCTAAGCGAGAATCATACCCCTAGACCAACGAGCCTGACTGCGAACACCAACAGATACGTGTGTACACATGTACAGTCACTGAATGTTGCCCTCTAAAAGATTGGGCAGGCACTAATTTTAATAGAAAACGCTTGCCGTTAGGAAGCCGCATTTCCTGGAAGGCAGCGACTCTGAGTATGGTCTGTACAAGGAAAAAAAAAACACTTGACCTTTGACTGAATCTGGGCTATGTTGTAGTACAGATGAACAAAAGTAATTATTTCAAAATCTCAGCAGTTTTGAGGTGGGCTCAACGCAGCCAGCTTGCTATGAAACGACTGGGCTCGTCCGGGATTTGAACCCGGGACCTCTCGCACCCTAAGCGAGAATCATACCCCTAGACCAAGAGAGCCTCTCCGGTATGCCATGTTTTGTGTGGGTACCACAAATTTAGTGAAGCTCACCTGTATAACGGAACGTGTTCTGTTGTCGAGATACTTAAGTGCAGATATTTGAGCTTCAAAAACTACTTCAAGGGATACTACAGATTGACGGCCAACTTTGCCAAACAAGGCCCGGTGGCCTAATGGATAAGGAATCAGCCTCCGGAGCTGAGGATTGTGGGTTCAAGTCCCACCTGGGTCGTCTTTGGTGGGCTACCTTTAACATGGCTTTGTGAGAATTTCAAGGAGGATTTTTCAATGACTATATCCATGATGACCGCACGATTGGAATTATCATAATGATAACCATATATCACTATGAAAGAAGAATTTAAAAGAGAATTCCACAAAGTGTTTTTTTAACACAAGTCACAACAAAAGTAGCTGTCTACTCATCAAGACTGATTCTGCATCTTCAGCATCAATAAATTGTCTTCTGCCACTCATGCTTTGCCCATGAAGTCAACAGTGCCAATGAGAGCTTTGGCCATCTAATTGCAGAAAAACGCACGGCACACCAGTGAAGGGCTCTAAAAGTCAACAGCAGCATACAGACTATATCTTAGGCTGGACTTTGAACCATAAGGCATCAGCCTCCGTCCAAGGACGTGGTTGAATGAGCTAGCTCTAAGCAAAAGGTCAATGACTGTACAAAGAAACTCCAAGGACATGTATTTCTGTGCTCATCGTTTTAATTCAACTATGACTGATGTAAAATGGTTTGAATCCCAAAACCCCTGCAGAAAGTTCAATTTGGCCGAAGTATCAGCCTCTGATGCTAGAGAACGTGACATCAAGCACCATGTTGTCTGCAGCAAAAGTTCTGATATCAAATGGTTGTTAAAGCAAAGCAACCATCGGAAACAGTGTCAGAAAACCCTTGAACTCATTCTAAATGCTAGAGGGCTCAGTCGGGAATTGAATATAATTGAAATAGAAAGCGTTTGTTGTTAGGAAGCCAAGGAAGTTAGCTTGCTTTGAAACGGCTGGGCTCGTCCGGGATTTGAACCCGGGACCTCTCGCAACCGAAGCGAGAATCATACCCCTAGACCAACGAGCCAGACCAGAATCGCCTATGGCTACGTGTGTACACATGTACAGTCACTTAATGTGGCCCTCTAAAAGATTGGGCAGGCACTAGTTTTAATAGAAAACACTTGTCGTTAGGAAGCCGCATTTCCTGGAAGGCAGCGACTCTGAGTATGGCCTGCACAAGGAAAAAAAAAAACACGACCTTTGACTGAATCTGGGATATGTTGTAGTACAGATGAACAACAGTAATTATTTCAAAACGACAGTAGTTTTTATCTAAGCTTAACGTAGCCAGCTCGCTTTGAAACGGCTGGGCTCGTCCGGGATTTGAACCCGGGACCTCTCGCACCCTAAGCGAGAATCATACCCCTAGACCAACGAACCTGTCTGCGAACACCAACAGCTACGTGTGTACACATGTACAGTCACTGAATGTTGCCCTCTAAAAGATTGGGCAGGCACTAATTTTAATAGAAAACGCTTGCCGTTAGGAAGCCGCATTTCCTGGAAGGCAGCGACTCTGAGTATGGTCTGTACAAGGAAAAAAAAAACACTTGACCTTTGACTGAATCTGGGCTATGTTGTAGTACAGATGAACAAAAGTAATTATTTCAAAACCTCAGCAGTTTTGAGGTGGGCTCAACGCAGCCAGCTTGCTATGAAACGACTGGGCTCGTCCGGGATTTGAACCCTGGATCTCTCGCACCCTAAGCGAGAATCATACCCCTAGACCAACGAGCCTCTCCGGTATGCCATGTTTTGTGTGGGTACCACAAATTTAGTGAAGCTCACCTGTATAACGGAACGTGTTCTGTTGTCGAGATACTTAAGTGCAGATATTTGAGCTTCAAAAACTACTTCAAGGGATACTACAGATTGACGGCCAACTTTGCCAAACAAGGCCCGGTGGCCTAATGGATAAGGAATCAGCCTCCGGAGCTGAGGATTGTGGGTTCAAGTCCCATCTGGGTCGTCTTTGATGGGCTACCTTTAAGATGGCTTTGTGAGAATTTCAAGGAGGATTTTTCAATGACTATATCCATGATGATCGCACGATTGGAATTATCATAATGATAACCATATATCACTATGAAAGAAGAATTTAAAAGAGAATTCCACAAAGTGTTTTTTTAACACAAGTCACAACAAAAGTAGCTGTCTACTCATCAAGACTGATTCTGCATCTTCAGCATCAATAAATTGTCTTCTGCCACTCATGCTTTGCCCATGAAGTCAACAGTGCCAATGAGAGCTTTGGCCATCTAATTGCAGAAAAACGCACGGCACACCAGTGAAGGGCTCTAAAAGTCAACAGCAGCATACAGACTATATCTTAGGCTTGACTTTGAACCATAAGGCATCAGCCTCCGTCCAAGGACGTGGTTGAATGAGCTAGCTCTAAGCAAAAGGTCAATGACTGTACAAAGAAACTCCAAGGACATGTATTTCTGTGCTCATCGTTTTAATTCAACTATGACTGATGTAAAATGGTTTGAATCCCAAAACCCCTGCAGAAAGTTCAATTTGGCCGAAGTATCAGCCTCTGATGCTAGAGAACGTGACATCAAGCACCATGTTGTCTGCAGCAAAAGTTCTGATATCAAATGGTTGTTAAAGCAAAGCAACCATCGGAAACAGTGTCAGAAAACCCTTGAACTCATTCTAAATGCTAGAGGGCTCAGTCGGGAATTGAATATAATTGAAATAGAAAGCGTTTGTTGTTAGGAAGGCGAGGAAGTTAGCTTGCTTTGAAACGGCTGGGCTCGTCCGGGATTTGAACCCGGGACCTCTCGCAACCGAAGCGAGAATCATACCCCTAGACCAACGAGCCAGACCAGAATCGCCTATGGCTACGTGTGTACACATGTACAGTCACTTAATGTGGCCCTCTAAAAGATTGGGCAGGCACTAGTTTTAATAGAAAACACTTGCCGTTAGGAAGCCGCATTTCCTGGAAGGCAGCGACTCTGAGTATGGCCTGTACAAGGAAAAAAAAAACACTACCTTTAACTGAATCTGGGATATGTTGTAGTACAGATGAACAAAAGTAATTATTTCAAAACCACAGTAATTTTTATCTAAGCTCAACGTAGCCAGCTTGCTTTGAAACGGCTGGGCTCGTCCGGGATTTGAACCCGGGACCTCTCGCACCCTAAGCGAGAATCATACCCCTAGACCAACGAGCCTGACTGCGAACACCAACAGCTACGTGTGTACACATGTACAGTCACTGAATGTTGCCCTCTAAAAGATTGGGCAGGCACTAATTTTAATAGAAAACGCTTGCCGTTAGGAAGCCGCATTTCCTGGAAGGCAGCGACTCTGAGTATGGTCTGTACAAGGAAAAAAAACACTTGACCTTTGACTGAATCTGGGCTATGTTGTAGTACAGATGAACAAAAGTAATTATTTCAAAAACTCAGCAGTTTTGAGGTGGGCTCAACGCAGCAAGCTTGCTATGAAACGACTGGGCTCGTCCGGGATTTAAACCCGGGACCTCTCGCACTCTAAGCGAGAATCATACCCCTAGACCAACGAGCCTCTCCGGTATGCCATGTTTTGTGTGGGTACCACAAATTTAGTGAAGCTCACCTGTATAACGGAACGTGTTCTGTTGTCGAGATACTTAAGTGTAGATATTTGAGCTTCAAAAACTACTTCAAGGGATACTACAGATTGACGGCCAACTTTGCCAAACAAGGCCCGGTGGCCTAATGGATAAGGCATCAGCCTCCGGAGCTGAGGATTGTGGGTTCAAGTCCCACCTGGGTCATCTTTGTTGAGCTACCTTTAAGATGGCTTTGTGAGAATTTCAAGGAGGATATATGACTATATTCATGATGACCGCACGATTGGAATTATCATAATGACAACCATATATCACTATGAAAGACGAATTTAAAAGAGAATTCCACAAACTGTTTTTTTAACACAAGTCACAACAAAAGTAGCTGTCTACTCATCAAGACTGATTCTGCATCTTCAGCATCAATAAATTGTCTTCTGCCACTCATGCTTTGCCCATGAAGTCAACAGTGCCAATGAGAGCTTTGGCCATCTAATTGCAGAAAAACGCACGGCACACCAGTGAAGGGCTCTAAAAGTCAACAGCAGCATACAGACTATATCTTAGGCTTGACTTTGAACCATAAGGCATCAGCCTCCGTCCAAGGACGTGGTTGAATGAGCTAGCTCTAAGCAAAAGGTCAATGACTGTACAAAGAAACTCCAAGGACATGTATTTCTGTGCTCATGGTTTTAATTCAACTATGACTGATGTAAAATGGTTTGAATCCCAAAACCCCTGCAGAAAGTTCAATTTGGCCGAAGTATCAGCCTCTGATGCTAGAGAACGTGACATCAAGCACCATGTTGTCTGCAGCAAAAGTTCTGATATCAAATGGTTGTTAAAGCAAAGCAACCATCGGAAACAGTGTCAGAAAACCTTGAACTCATTCTAAATGCTAGAGGGCTCAGTCGGGAAAGAATATAATTGAAATAGAAAGCGTTTGTTGTTAGGAATCCGAGGAAGTTAGCTTGCGTTGAAACGGCTGGGCTCGTCCGGGATTTGAACCCGGGACCTCTCGCACCCGAAGCGAGAATCATACCCCTAGACCAACAAGCCAGACCAGAATCACCTATGGCTACGTGTGTACACATCTACAGTCACTTAATGTGGCCCTCTAAAAGATTGGGCAGGCACTAGTTTTAATAGAAAACACTTGTCGTTAGGAAGCCGCATTTCCTGGAAGGCAGCGACTCTGAGTATGGCCTGCACAAGGAAGAAAAAAACACGACCTTTGACTGAATCTGGGATATGTTGTAGTACAGATGAACAACAGTAATTATTTCAAAAACACAGCAGTTTTTATCTAAGCTCAACGTAGCCAGCTTGCTTTGAAACGGCTGGGCTCGTCCGGGATTTGAACCCAGGACCTCTCGCACCCTAAGCGAGAATCATACCCCTAGACCAACGAGCCTGACTGCAAACACCAACAGCTACGTGTGTACACATGTACAGTCACTGAATGTTGCCCTCTAAAAGATTGGGCAGGCACTAATTTTAATAGAAAACGCTTGCCGTTAGGAAGCCGCATTTCCTGGAAGGCAGCGACTCTGAGTATGGTCTGTACAAGGAAAAAAAAAAACACTTGACCTTTGACTGAATCTGGGCTATGTTGTAGTACAGATGAACAAAAGTAATTATTTCAAAACCTCAGGAGTTTTGAGGTGGGCTCAACGCAGCCAGCTTGCAATGAAACGACTGGGCTCATCCGGGATTTGAACCCGGGACCTCTCGCACCCTAAGCGAGAATCATACCCCTAGACCAACGAGCCTCTCCGGTATGCCATGTTTTGTGTGGGTACCACAAATTTAGTGAAGCTCACCTGTATAACGGAACGTGTTCTGTTGTCGAGATACTTAAGTGCAGATATTTGAGCTTCAAAAACTACTTCAAGGGATAGTACAGATTGACGGCCAACTTTGCCAAACAAGGCCCGGTGGCCTAATGGATAAGGAATCAGCCTCCGGAGCTGAGGATTGTGGGTTCAAGTCCCACCTGGGTCGTCTTTGATGGGCTACCTTTAAGATGGCTTTGTGAGAATTTCAAGGAGGATTTTTCAATGACTATATCCATGATGACCGCACGATTGGAATTATCATAATGATAACCATATATCACTATGAAAGAAGAATTTAAAAGAGAATTCCACAAAGTGTTTTTTTAACACAAGTCACAACAAAAGTAGCTGTCTACTCATCAAGACTGATTCTGCATCTTCAGCATCAATAAATTGTCTTCTGCCACTCATGCTTTGCCCATGAAGTCAACAGTGCCAATGAGAGCTTTGGCCATCTAATTGCAGAAAAACGCACGGCACACCAGTGAAGGGCTCTAAAAGTCAACAGCAGCATACAGACTATATCTTAGGCTGGACTTTGAACCATAAGGCATCAGCCTCCGTCCAAGGACGTGGTTGAATGAGCTAGCTCTAAGCAAAAGGTCAATGACTGTACAAAGAAACTCCAAGGACATGTATTTCTGTGCTCATCGTTTTAATTCAACTATGACTGATGTAAAATGGTTTGAATCCCAAAACCCCTGCAGAAAGTTCAATTTGGCCGAAGTATCAGCCTCTGATGCTAGAGAACGTGACATCAAGCACCATGTTGTCTGCAGCAAAAGTTCTGATATCAAATGGTTGTTAAAGCAAAGCAACCATCGGAAACAGTGTCAGAAAACCCTTGAACTCATTCTAAATGCTAGAGGGCTCAGTCGGGAATTGAATATAATTGAAATAGAAAGCGTTTGTTGTTAGGAAGCCAAGGAAGTTAGCTTGCTTTGAAACGGCTGGGCTCGTCCGGGATTTGAACCCGGGACCTCTCGCAACCGAAGCGAGAATCATACCCCTAGACCAACGAGCCAGACCAGAATCGCCTATGGCTACGTGTGTACACATGTACAGTCACTTAATGTGGCCCTCTAAAAGATTGGGCAGGCACTAGTTTTAATAGAAAACACTTGTCGTTAGGAAGCCGCATTTCCTGGAAGGCAGCGACTCTGAGTATGGCCTGCACAAGGAAAAAAAAAAACACGACCTTTGACTGAATCTGGGATATGTTGTAGTACAGATGAACAACAGTAATTATTTCAAAACGACAGTAGTTTTTATCTAAGCTTAACGTAGCCAGCTTGCTTTGAAACGGCTGGGCTCGTCCGGGATTTGAACCCGGGACCTCTCGCACCCTAAGCGAGAATCATACCCCTAGACCAACGAACCTGTCTGCGAACACCAACAGCTACGTGTGTACACATGTACAGTCACTGAATGTTGCCCTCTAAAAGATTGGGCAGGCACTAATTTTAATAGAAAACGCTTGCCGTTAGGAAGCCGCATTTCCTGGAAGGCAGCGACTCTGAGTATGGTCTGTACAAGGAAAAAAAAAACACTTGACCTTTGACTGAATCTGGGCTATGTTGTAGTACAGATGAACAAAAGTAATTATTTCAAAACCTCAGCAGTTTTGAGGTGGGCTCAACGCAGCCAGCTTGCTATGAAACGACTGGGCTCGTCCGGGATTTGAACCCTGGATCTCTCGCACCCTAAGCGAGAATCATACCCCTAGACCAACGAGCCTCTCCGGTATGCCATGTTTTGTGTGGGTACCACAAATTTAGTGAAGCTCACCTGTATAACGGAACGTGTTCTGTTGTCGAGATACTTAAGTGCAGATATTTGAGCTTCAAAAACTACTTCAAGGGATACTACAGATTGACGGCCAACTTTGCCAAACAAGGCCCGGTGGCCTAATGGATAAGGAATCAGCCTCCGGAGCTGAGGATTGTGGGTTCAAGTCCCATCTGGGTCGTCTTTGATGGGCTACCTTTAAGATGGCTTTGTGAGAATTTCAAGGAGGATTTTTCAATGACTATATCCATGATGACCGCACGATTGGAATTATCATAATGATAACCATATATCACTATGAAAGAAGAATTTAAAAGAGAATTCCACAAAGTGTTTTTTTAACACAAGTCACAACAAAAGTAGCTGTCTACTCATCAAGACTGATTCTGCATCTTCAGCATCAATAAATTGTCTTCTGCCACTCATGCTTTGCCCATGAAGTCAACAGTGCCAATGAGAGCTTTGGCCATCTAATTGCAGAAAAACGCACGGCACACCAGTGAAGGGCTCTAAAAGTCAACAGCAGCATACAGACTATATCTTAGGCTTGACTTTGAACCATAAGGCATCAGCCTCCGTCCAAGGACGTGGTTGAATGAGCTAGCTCTAAGCAAAAGGTCAATGACTGTACAAAGAAACTCCAAGGACATGTATTTCTGTGCTCATCGTTTTAATTAAACTATGACTGATGTAAAATGGTTTGAATCCCAAAACCCCTGCAGAAAGTTCAATTTGGCCGAAGTATCAGCCTCTGATGCTAGAGAACGTGACATCAAGCACCATGTTGTCTGCAGCAAAAGTTCTGATATCAAATGGTTGTTAAAGCAAAGCAACCATCGGAAACAGTGTCAGAAAACCCTTGAACTCATTCTAAATGCTAGAGGGCTCAGTCGGGAATTGAATATAATTGAAATAGAAAGCGTTTGTTGTTAGGAAGGCGAGGAAGTTAGCTTGCTTTGAAACGGCTGGGCTCGTCCGGGATTTGAACCCGGGACCTCTCGCAACCGAAGCGAGAATCATACCCCTAGACCAACGAGTCAGACCAGAATCGCCTATGGCTACGTGTGTACACATGTACAGTCACTTAATGTGGCCCTCTAAAAGATTGGGCAGGCACTAGTTTTAATAGAAAACACTTGCCGTTAGGAAGCCGCATTTCCTGGAAGGCAGCGACTCTGAGTATGGCCTGTACAAGGAAAAAAAAAACACGACCTTTGACTGAATCTGGGATATGTTGTAGTACAGATGAACAAAAGTAATTATTTCAAAACCACAGTAATTTTTATCTAAGCTCAACGTAGCCAGCTTGCTTTGAAACGGCTGGGCTCGTCCGGGATTTGAACCCGGGACCTCTCGCACCCTAAGCGAGAATCATACTCCTAGACCAACGAGCCTGACTGCGAACACCAACAGCTACGTGTGTACACATGTACAGTCACTGAATGTTGCCCTCTAAAAGATTGGGCAGGCACTAATTTTAATAGAAAACGCTTGCCGTTAGGAAGCCGCATTTCCTGGAAGGCAGCGACTCTGAGTATGGTCTGTACAAGGAAAAAAAACACTTGACCTTTGACTGAATCTGGGCTATGTTGTAGTACAGATGAACAAAAGTAATTATTTCAAAAACTCAGCAGTTTTGAGGTGGGCTCAACGCAGCAAGCTTGCTATGAAACGACTGGGCTCGTCCGGGATTTAAACCCGGGACCTCTCGCACTCTAAGCGAGAATCATACCCCTAGACCAACGAGCCTCTCCGGTATGCCATGTTTTGTGTGGGTACCACAAATTAAGTGAAGCTCACCTGTATAACGGAACGTGTTCTGTTGTCGAGATACTTAAGTGTAGATATTTGAGCTTCAAAAACTACTTCAAGGGATACTACAGATTGACGGCCAACTTTGCCAAACAAGGCCCGGTGGCCTAATGGATAAGGCATCAGCCTCCGGAGCTGAGGATTGTGGGTTCAAGTCCCACCTGGGTCATCTTTGTTGAGCTACCTTTAAGATGGCTTTGTGAGAATTTCAAGGAGGATATATGACTATATTCATGATGACCGCACGATTGGAATTATCATAATGACAACCATATATCACTATGAAAGACGAATTTAAAAGAGAATTCCACAAAGTGTTTTTTTAACACAAGTCACAACAAAAGTAGCTGTCTACTCATCAAGACTGATTCTGCATCTTCAGCATCAATAAATTGTCTTCTGCCACTCATGCTTTGCCCATGAAGTCAACAGTGCCAATGAGAGCTTTGGCCATCTAATTGCAGAAAAACGCACGGCACACCAGTGAAGGGCTCTAAAAGTCAACAGCAGCATACAGACTATATCTTAGGCTTGACTTTGAACCATAAGGCATCAGCCTCCGTCCAAGGACGTGGTTGAATGAGCTAGCTCTAAGCAAAAGGTCAATGACTGTACAAAGAAACTCCAAGGACATGTATTTCTGTGCTCATGGTTTTAATTCAACTATGACTGATGTAAAATGGTTTGAATCCCAAAACCCCTGCAGAAAGTTCAATTTGGCCGAAGTATCAGCCTCTGATGCTAGAGAACGTGACATCAAGCACCATGTTGTCTGCAGCAAAAGTTCTGATATCAAATGGTTGTTAAAGCAAAGCAACCATCGGAAACAGTGTCAGAAAACCCTTGAACTCATTCTAAATGCTAGAGGGCTCAGTCGGGAATTGAATATAATTGAAATAGAAAGCGTTTGTTGTTAGGAAGCCGAGGAAGTTAGCTTGTTTTGAAACGGCTGGGCTCGTCCGGGATTTGAACCCGGGACCTCTTGCACCCGAAGCGAGAATCATACCCCTAGACCAACGAGCCAGACCAGAATCACCTATGGCTACATGTGTGCACATCTACAGTCACTTAATGTGGCCCTCTAAAAGATTGGGCAGGCACTAGTTTTAATAGAAAACACTTGTCGTTAGGAAGCCGCATTTCCTGGAAGGCAGCGACTCTGAGTATGGCCTGTACAAGGAAGAAAAAAACACGACCTTTGACTGAATCTGGGATATGTTGTAGTACAGATGAACAACAGTAATTATTTCAAAACCACAGTAGTTTTTATCTAAGCTCAACGTAGCCAGCTTGCTTTGAAATGGCTGGGCTCGTCCGGGATTTGAACCCGGGACCTCTCGCACCCTAAGCGAGAATCATACCCCTAGACCAACGAGCCTGACTGCGAATACCAACAGCTACGTGTGTACACATGTACAGTCACTGAATGTTGCCCTCTAAAAGATTGGGCAGGCACTAATTTTAATAGAAAACGCTTGCCGTTAGGAAGCCGCATTTCCTGGAAGGCAGCGACTCTGAGTATGGTCTGTACAAGGAAAAAAAAAACACTTGACCTTTGACTGAATCTGGGCTATGTTGTAGTACAGATGAACAAAAGTAATTATTTCAAAACCTCAGCAGTTTTGAGGTGGGCTCAACGCAGCCAGCTTGCTATGAAACGACTGGGCTCGTCCGGGATTTGAACCCGGGACCTCTCGCACCCTAAGCGAGAATCATACCCCTAGACCAACGAGCCTCTCCGGTATGCCATGTTTTGTGTGGGTACCACAAATTTAGTGAAGCTCACCTGTATAACGGAACGTGTTCTGTTGTCGAGATACTTAAGTGTAGATATTTGAGCTTCAAAAACTACTTCAAGAGATACTACAGATTGACGGCCAACTTTGCCAAACAAGGCCCGGTGGCCTAATGGATAAGGCATCAGCCTCCGGAGCTGAGGATTGTGGGTTCAAGTCCCACCTGGGTCGTCTTTGATGGGCTACCTTTAAGATGGCTTTGTGAGAATTTCAAGGAGGATATATGACTATATCCATGATGACCGCACGATTGGAATTATCATAATGATAACCATATATCACTATGAAAGACGAATATAAAAGAGAATTCCACAAAGTGTTTTTTTAACACAAGTCACAACAAAAGTAGCTGTCTACTCATCAAGACTGATTCTTCAGCATCAATAAATTGTCTTCTGCCACTCATGCTTTGCCCATGAAGTCAACAGTGCCAATGAGAGCTTTGGCCATCTAATTGCAGAAAAACGCACGGCACACCAGTGAAGGGCTCTAAAAGTCAACAGCAGCATACAGACTATATCTTAGGCTTGACTTTGAACCATAAGGCATCAGCCTCCGTCCAAGGACGTGGTTGAATGAGCTAGCTCTAAGCAAAAGGTCAATGACTGTACAAAGAAACTCCAAGGATATGTATTTCTGTGCTCATGGTTTTAATTCAACTATGACTGATGTAAAATGGTTTGAATCCCAAAACCCCTGCAGAAAGTTCAATTTGGCCGAAGTATCAGCCTCTGATGCTAGAGAAAGTGACATCAAGCACCATGTTGTCTGCAGCAAAAGTTCTGATATCAAATGGTTGTTAAAGCAAAGCAACCATCGGAAACAGTGTCAGAAAACCTTGAACTCATTCTAAATGCTAGAGGGCTCAGTCGGGAAAGAATATAATTGAAATAGAAAGCGTTTGTTGTTAGGAATCCGAGGAAGTTAGCTTGCGTTGAAACGGCTGGGCTCGTCCGGGATTTGAACCCGGGACCTCTCGCACCCGAAGCGAGAATCATACCCCTAGACCAACAAGCCAGACCAGAATCACCTATGGCTACGTGTGTACACATCTACAGTCACTTAATGTGGCCCTCTAAAAGATTGGGCAGGCACTAGTTTTAATAGAAAACACTTGTCGTTAGGAAGCCGCATTTCCTGGAAGGCAGCGACTCTGAGTATGGCCTGCACAAGGAAGAAAAAAACACGACCTTTGACTGAATCTGGGATATGTTGTAGTACAGATGAACAACAGTAATTATTTCAAAAACACAGCAGTTTTTATCTAAGCTCAACGTAGCCAGCTTGCTTTGAAACGGCTGGGCTCGTCCGGGATTTGAACCCGGGACCTCTCGCACCCTAAGCGAGAATCATACCCCTAGACCAACGAGCCTGACTGCAAACACCAACAGCTACGTGTGTACACATGTACAGTCACTGAATGTTGCCCTCTAAAAGATTGGGCAGGCACTAATTTTAATAGAAAACGCTTGCCGTTAGGAAGCCGCATTTCCTGGAAGGCAGCGACTCTGAGTATGGTCTGTACAAGGAAAAAAAAAAACACTTGACCTTTGACTGAATCTGGGCTATGTTGTAGTACAGATGAACAAAAGTAATTATTTCAAAACCTCAGGAGTTTTGAGGTGGGCTCAACGCAGCCAGCTTGCAATGAAACGACTGGGCTCATCCGGGATTTGAACCCGGGACCTCTCGCACCCTAAGCGAGAATCATACCCCTAGACCAACGAGCCTCTCCGGTATGCCATGTTTTGTGTGGGTACCACAAATTTAGTGAAGCTCACCTGTATAACGGAACGTGTTCTGTTGTCGAGATACTTAAGTGCAGATATTTGAGCTTCAAAAACTACTTCAAGGGATACTACAGATTGACGGCCAACTTTGCCAAACAAGGCCCGGTGGCCTAATGGATAAGGAATCAGCCTCCGGAGCTGAGGATTGTGGGTTCAAGTCCCACCTGGATCGTCTTTGATGGGCTACCTTTAAGATGGCTTTGTGAGAATTTCAAGGAGGATTTTTCAATGACTATATCCATGATGACCGCACGATTGGAATTATCATAATGATAACCATATATCACTATGAAAGAAGAATTTAAAAGAGAATTCCACAAAGTGTTTTTTTAACACAAGTCACAACAAAAGTAGCTGTCTACTCATCAAGACTGATTCTGCATCTTCAGCATCAATAAATTGTCTTCTGCCACTCATGCTTTGCCCATGAAGTCAACAGTGCCAATGAGAGCTTTGGCCATCTAATTGCAGAAAAACGCACGGCACACCAGTGAAGGGCTCTAAAAGTCAACAGCAGCATACAGACTATATCTTAGGCTGGACTTTGAACCATAAGGCATCAGCCTCCGTCCAAGGACGTGGTTGAATGAGCTAGCTCTAAGCAAAAGGTCAATGACTGTACAAAGAAACTCCAAGGACATGTATTTCTGTGCTCATCGTTTTAATTCAACTATGACTGATGTAAAATGGTTTGAATCCCAAAACCCCTGCAGAAAGTTCAATTTGGCCGAAGTATCAGCCTCTGATGCTAGAGAACGTGACATCAAGCACCATGTTGTCTGCAGCAAAAGTTCTGATATCAAATGGTTGTTAAAGCAAAGCAACCATCGTAAAACAGTGTCAGAAAACCCTTGAACTCATTCTAAATGCTAGAGGGCTCAGTCGGGAATTGAATATAATTGAAATAGAAAGCGTTTGTTGTTAGGAAGCCGAGGAAGTTAGCTTGCTTTGAAACGGCTGGGCTCGTCCGGGATTTGAACCCGGGACCTCTCGCAACCGAAGCGAGAATCATACCCCTAGACCAACGAGCCAGACTAGAATCGCCTATGGCTACGTGTGTACACATGTACAGTCACTTAATGTGGCCCTCTAAAAGATTGGGCAGGCACTAGTTTTAATAGAAAACACTTGTCGTTAGGAAGCCGCATTTCCTGGAAGGCAGCGACTCTGAGTATGGCCTGCACAAGGAAAAAAAAAAACACGACCTTTGACTGAATCTGGGATATGTTGTAGTACAGATGAACAACAGTAATTATTTCAAAACGACAATAGTTTTTATCTAAGCTTAACGTAGCCAGCTTGCTTTGAAACGGCTGGGCTCGTCCGGGATTTGAACCCGGGACCTCTCGCACCCTAAGCGAGAAACATACCCCTAGACCAACGAGCCTGACTGCGAACACCAACAGCTACGTGTGTACACATGTACAGTCACTGAATGTTGCCCTCTAAAAGATTGGGCAGGCACTAATTTTAATAGAAAACGCTTGCCGTTAGGAAGCCGCATTTCCTGGAAGGCAGCGACTCTGAGTATGGTCTGTACAAGGAAAAAAAAAAACACTTGACCTTTGACTGAATCTGGGCTATGTTGTAGTACAGATGAACAAAAGTAATTATTTCAAAACCTCAGCAGTTTTGAGGTGGGCTCAACGCAGCCAGCTTGCTATGAAACGACTGGGCTCGTCCGGGATTTGAACCCGGGACCTCTCGCACCCTAAGCGAGAATCATACCCCTAGACCAACGAGCCTCTCCGGTATGCCATGTTTTGTGTGGGTACCACAAATTTAGTGAAGCTCACCTGTATAACGGAACGTGTTCTGTTGTCGAGATACTTAAGTGTAGATATTTGAGCTTCAAAAACTACTTCAAGGGATACTACAGATTGACGGCCAACTTTGCCAAACAAGGCCCGGTGGCCTAATGGATAAGGCATCAGCCTCCGGAGCTGTGGATTGTGGGTTCAAGTCCCACCTGGATCGTCTTTGATGGGCTACCTTTAAGATGGCTTTGTGAGAATTTCAAGGAGGATATATGACTATATCCATGATGACCGCACGATTGGAATTATCATAATGATAACCATATATCACTATGAAAGACGAATATAAAAGAGAATTCCACAAAGTGTTTTTTTAACACAAGTCACAACAAAAGTAGCTGTCTACTCATCAAGACTGATTCTGCATCTTCAGCATCAATAAATTGTCTTCTGCCACTCATGCTTTGCCCATGAAGTCAACAGTGCCAATGAGAGCTTTGGCCATCTAATTGCAGAAAAACGCACGGCACACCAGTGAAGGGCTCTAAAAGTCAACAGCAGCATACAGACTATATCTTAGGCTGGACTTTGAACCATAAGGCATCAGCCTCCGTCCAAGGACGTGGTTGAATGAGCTAGCTCTAAGCAAAAGGTCAATGACTGTACAAAGAAACTCCAAGGACATGTATTTCTGTGCTCATCGTTTTAATTCAACTATGACTGATGTAAAATGGTTTGAATCCCAAAACCCCTGCAGAAAGTTCAATTTGGCCGAAGTATCAGCCTCTGATGCTAGAGAACGTGACATCAAGCACCATGTTGTCTGCAGCAAAAGTTCTGATATCAAATGGTTGTTAAAGCAAAGCAACCATCGTAAAACAGTGTCAGAAAACCCTTGAACTCATTCTAAATGCTAGAGGGCTCAGTCGGGAATTGAATATAATTGAAATAGAAAGCGTTTGTTGTTAGGAAGCCGAGGAAGTTAGCTTGCTTTGAAACGGCTGGGCTCGTCCGGGATTTGAACCCGGGACCTCTCGCAACCGAAGCGAGAATCATACCCCTAGACCAACGAGCCAGACCAGAATTGCCTATGGCTACGTGTGTACACATGTACAGTCACTTAATGTGGCCCTCTAAAAGATTGGGCAGGCACTAGTTTTAATAGAAAACACTTGTCGTTAGGAAGCCGCATTTCCTGGAAGGCAGCGACTCTGAGTATGGCCTGCACAAGGAAAAAAAAACACGACCTTTGACTGAATCTGGGATATGTTGTAGTACAGATGAACAACAGTAATTATTTCAAAACAACAGTAGTTTTTATCTAAGCTTAACGTAGCCAGCTTGCTTTGAAACGGCTGGGCTCGTCCGGGATTTGAACCCGGGACCTCTCGCACCCTAAGCGAGAACCATACCCCTAGACCAACGAGCCTGACTGCGAACACCAACAGCTACGTGTGTACACATGTACAGTCACTGAATGTTGCCCTCTAAAAGATTGGGCAGGCACTAATTTTAATAGAAAACGCTTGCCGTTAGGAAGCCGCATTTCCTGGAAGGCAGCGACTCTGAGTATGGTCTGTACAAGGAAAAAAAAAACACTTGACCTTTGACTGAATCTGGGCTATGTTGTAGTACAGATGAACAAAAGTAATTATTTCAAAACCTCAGCAGTTTTGAGGTGGGCTCAACGCAGCCAGCTTGCTATGAAACGACTGGGCTCGTCCGGGATTTGAACCCTGGATCTCTCGCACCCTAAGCGAGAATCATACCCCTAGACCAACGAGCCTCTCAGGTATGTCATGTTTTGTGTGGGTACCACAAATTTAGTGAAGCTCACCTGTATAACGGAACTTGTTCTGTTGTCGAGATACTTAAGTGCAGATATTTGAGCTTCAAAAACTACTTCAAGGGATTCTACAGATTGACGGCCAACTTTGCCAAACAAGGCCCGGTGGCCTATTGGATAAGGAATCAGCCTCCGGAGCTGAGGATTGTGGGTTCAAGTCCCACCTGGGTCGTCTTTGATGGGCTACCTTTAAGATGGCTTTGTGAGAATTTCAAGGAGGATTTTTCAATGACTATATCCATGATGACCGCACGATTGGAATTATCATAATGATAACCATATATCACTATGAAAGAAGAATTTAAAAGAGAATTCCACAAAGTGTTTTTTTAACACAAGTCACAACAAAAGTAGCTGTCTACTCATCAAGACTGATTCTGCATCTTCAGCATCAATAAATTGTCTTCTGCCACTCATGCTTTGCCCATGAAGTCAACAGTGCCAATGAGAGCTTTGGCCATCTAATTGCAGAAAAACGCACGGCACACCAGTGAAGGGCTCTAAAAGTCAATAGCAGCATACAGACTATATCTTAGGCTTGACTTTGAACCATAAGGCATCAGCCTCCGTCCAAGGACGTGGTTGAATGAGCTAGCTCTAAGCAAAAGGTCAATGGCTGTACAAAGAAACTCCAAGGACATGTATTTCTGTGCTCATGGTTTTAATTCAACTATGACTGATGTAAAATGGTTTGAATCCCAAAACCCCTGCAGAAAGTTCAATTTGGCCGAAGTATCAGCCTCTGATGCTAGAGAACGTGACATCAAGCACCATGTTGTCTGCAGCAAAAGTTCTGATATCAAATGGTTGTTAAAGCAAAGCAACCATCGGAAACAGTGTCAGAAAACCCTTGAACTCATTCTAAATGCTAGAGGGCTCAGTCGGGAATTGAATATAATTGAAATAGAAAGCGTTTGTTGTTAGGAAGCCGAGGAAGTTAGCTTGCTTTGAAACGGCTGGGCTCGTCCGGGATTTGAACCCGGGACCTCTCGCACCCGAAGCGAGAATCATACCCCTAGACCAACGAGCCAGACCAGAATCACCTATGGCTACATGTGTGCACATCTACAGTCACTTAATGTGGCCCTCTAAAAGATTGGGCAGGCACTAGTTTTAATAGAAAACACTTGTCGTTAGGAAGCCGCATTTCCTGGAAGGCAGCGACTCTGAGTATGGCCTGCACAAGGAAGAAAATAACACGACCTTTGACTGAATCTGGGATATGTTGTAGTACAGATGAACAACAGTAATTATTTCAAAACCACAGTAGTTTTTATCTAAGCTCAACGTAGCCAGCTTGCTTTGAAACGGCTGGGCTCGTCCGGGATTTGAACCCGGGACCTATCGCACCCTAAGCGAGAATCATACCCCTAGACCAACGAGCCTGACTGCGAACATCAACAGCTACGTGTGTACACATGTACAGTCACTGAATGTTGCCCTCTAAAAGATTGGGCAGGCACTAATTTTAATAGAAAACGCTTGCCGTTAGGAAGCCGCATTTCCTGGAAGGCAGCGACTCTGAGTATGGTCTGTACAAGGAAAAAAAAAACACTTGACCTTTGACTGAATCTGGGCTGTGTTGTAGTACAGATGAACAAAAGTAATTATTTCAAAACCTCAGTAGTTTTGAGGAGGGCTCAACGCAGCGAGCTTGCAATGAAAAGACTGGGCTCGTCCGGGATTTGAACCCGGGACCTCTCGCACCCTAAGCGAGAATCATACCCCTAGAACAACGAGCCTCTCCGGTATGCCATGTTTTGTGTGGGTACCACAAATTTAGTGAAGCTCACCTGTATAACGGAACGTGTTCTGTTGTCGAGATACTTAAGTGTAGATATTTGAGCTTCAAAAACTACTTCAAGGGATACTACAGATTGACGGCCAACTTTGCCAAACAAGGCCCGGTGGCCTAATGGATAAGGCATCAGCCTCCGGAGCTGAGGATTGTGGGTTCAAGTCCCAACTGGGTCGTCTTTGATGGGCTACCTTTAAGATGGCTTTGTGAGAATTTCAAGAAGGATTTTTCTATGACTATATCCATGATGACGGCACGATTGGAATTATCATAATGATAACCATATATCACTATGAAAGACGAATTTAAAAGAGAATTCCACAAAGTGTTTTTTTAACACAAGTCACAACAAAAGTAGCTGTCTACTCATCAAGACTGATTCTGCATCTTCAGCATCAATAAATTGTCTTCTGCCACTCATGCTTTGCCCATGAAGTCAACAGTGCCAATGAGAGCTTTGGCCATCTAATTGCAGAAAAACGCACGGCACACCAGTGAAGGGCTCTAAAAGTCAACAGCAGCATACAGACTATATCTTAGGCTTGACTTTGAACCATAAGGCATCAGCCTCCGTCCAAGGACGTGGTTGAATGAGCTAGCTCTAAGCAAAAGGTCAATGACTGTACAAAGAAACTCCAAGGACATGTATTTCTGTGCTCATCGTTTTAATTCAACTATGACTGATGTAAAATGGTTTGAATCCCAAAACCCCTGCAGAAAGTTCAATTTGGCCAAAGTATCAGCCTCTGATGCTAGAGAACGTGACATCAAGCACCATGTTGTCTGCAGCAAAACTTCTGATATCAAATGTTTGTTAAAGCAAAGCAACCATCGGAAACAGTGTCAGAAAACCCTTGAACTCATTCTAAATGCTAGAGGGCTCAGTCGGGAATTGAATATAATTGAAATAGAAAGCGTTTGTTGTTAGGAAGCCGAGGAAGTTAGCTTGCTTTGAAACGGCTGGGCTCGTCCGGGATTTGAACCCGGGAACTCTCGCACCCGAAGCGAGAATCATACCCCTAGACCAACGAGCCAGACCAGAATCACCTATGGCTACGTGTGTACACATCTACAGTCACTTAATGTGGCCCTCTAAAAGATTGGGCAGGCACTAGTTTTAATAGAAAACACTTGCCGTTAGGAAGCCGCATTTCCTGGAAGGCAGCGACTCTGAGTATGGCCTGTACAAGGAAAAAAAAAACACGACCTTTGACTGAATCTGGGATATGTTGTAGTACAGATGAACAAAAGTAATTATTTCAAAACCACAGTAGTTTTTATCTAACCTCAACGTAGCCAGCTTGCTTTGAAACGGCTGGGCTCGTCCGGGATTTGAATCCGGGACCTCTCGCACCCTAAGCGAGAATCATACCCCTAGACGAACGAGCCTGACTGCGAACACCAACAGCTACGTGTGTACACATGTACAGTCACTGAATGTTGCCCTCTAAAAGATTGGGCAGGCACTAATTTTAATAGAAAACGCTTGCCGTTAGGAAGCCGCATTTCCTGGAAGGCAGCGACTCTGAGTATGGTCTGTACAAGGAAAAAAACACTTGACCTTTGACTGAATCTGGGCTATGTTGTAGTACAGATGAACAAAAGTAATTATTTCAAAAACTCAGCAGTTTTGAGGTGGGCTCAACGCAGCAAGCTTGCTATGAAACGACTGGGCTCGTCCGGGATTTGAACCCGGGACCTCTCGCACCCTAAGCGAGAATCACACCCCTAGACCAACGAGCCTCTCCGGTATGCCATGTTTTGTGTGGGTACCACAAATTTAGTGAAGCTCACCTGTATAACGGAACGTGTTCTGTTGTCGAGATACTTAAGTGTAGATATTTGAGCTTCAAAAACTACTTCAAGGGATACTACAGATTGACGGCCAACTTTGCCAAACAAGGCCCGGTGGCCTAATGGATAAGGCATCAGCCTCCGGAGCTGAGGGTTGTGGGTTCAAGTCCCACCTGGGTCGTCTTTGATGAGCTACCTTTAAGATGGCTTTGTGAGAATTTCAAGGAGGATATATGACTATATTCATGATGACCGCACGATTGGAATTATCATAATGACAACCATATATCACTATGAAAGACGAATTTAAAAGAGAATTCCACAAAGTGTTTTTTAACACAAGTCACAACAAAAGTAGCTGTCTACTCATCAAGACTGATTCTGCATCCTCAGCATCAATAAATTGTCTTCTGCCACTCATGCTTTGCCCTTGAAGTCAACAGTGCCAATGAGAGCTTTGGCCATCTAATTGCAGAAAAACGCACGGCACACCAGTGAAGGGCTCTAAAAGTCAACAGCAGCATACAGACTATATCTTAGGCTTGACTTTGAACCATAAGGCATCAGCCTCCGTCCAAGGACGTGGTTGAATGAGCTAGCTCTAAGCAAAAGGTCAATGACTGTACAAAGAAACTCCAAGGACATGTATTTCTGTGCTCATGGTTTTAATTCAACTATGACTGATGTAAAATGGTTTGAATCCCAAAACCCCTGCAGAAAGTTCAGTTTGGCCGAAGTATCAGCCTCTGATGCTAGAGAACGTGACATCAAGCACCATGTTGTCTGCAGCAAAAGTTCTGATATCAAATGGTTGTTAAAGCAAAGCAACCATCGGAAACAGTGTCAGAAAACCCTTGAACTCATTCTAAATGCTAGAGGGCTCAGTCGGGAATTGAATATAATTGAAATAGAAAGTGTTTGTTGTTAGGAAGCCGAGGAAGTTAGCTTGCTTTGAAACGGCTGGGCTCGTCCGGGATTTGAACCCGGGACCTCTCGCACCCGAAGCGAGAATCATACCCCTAGACCAACGAGCCAGACCAGAATCACCTATGGCTACATGTGTGCACATCTACAGTCACTTAATGTGGCCCTCTAAAAGATTGGGCAGGCACTAGTTTTAATAGAAAACACTTGTCGTTAGGAAGCCGCATTTCCTGGAAGGCAGCGACTCTGAGTATGGCCTGCACAAGGAAGAAAATAACACGACCTTTGACTGAATCTGGGATATGTTGTAGTACAGATGAACAACAGTAATTATTTCAAAACCACAGTAGTTTTTATCTAAGCTCAACGTAGCCAGCTTGCTTTGAAACGGCTGGCCTCGTCCGGGATTTGAACCCGGAACCTCTCGCACCCTAAGCGAGAATCATACCCCTAGACCAACGAGCCTGACTGCGAACACCAACAGCTACGTGTGTACACATGTACAGTCACTGAATGTTGCCCTCTAAAAGATTGGGCAGGCACTAATTTTAATAGAAAACGCTTGCCGTTAGGAAGCCGCATTTCCTGGAAGGCAGCGACTCTGAGTATGGTCTGTACAAGGAAAAAAAAAACACTTGACCTTTGACTGAATCTGGGCTTATGTTGTAGTACAGATGAACAAAGTAATTATTTCAAAACCTCAGCAGTTTTGAGGTGGGCTCAACGCAGCCAGCTTGCAATGAAAAAGACTAGGCTCGTCCGGGATTGAACCCGGGACCTATCGCACCCTAAGCGAGAATCATACCCCTAGACCAACGAGCCTCTCCGGTATGCCACGTTTTGTGTGGGTACCACAAATTTAGTGAAGCTCACCTGTATAACGGAACGTGTTCTGGTTGTCGAGATACTTAAGTGTAGATAATTGAGCTTCAAAAACTACTTCAAGGGATACTACAGATTGACGGCCAACTTTGCCAAACAAGGCCCGGTGGCCTAATGGATAAGGCATCAGCCTCCGGAGCTGAGGATTGTGGGTTCAAGTCCCAACTGGGTCGTCTTTGATGGGCTACCTTTAAGATGGCTTTGTGAGAATTCAAGGAGGATTTTTCTATGACTATATCCATGATGACGGCACGATTGGAATTATCATAATGATAACCATATTATCACTATGAAAGACGAATTTAAAAGAGAATCCACAAAGTGTTTTTTTAACACAAGTCACAACAAAAGTAGCTGCTACTCATCAAGACTGATTCTGCATCTTCAGCATCAATAAATTGTCTTCTGCCACTCATGCTTTGCCCATGAAGTCAACAGTGCCAATGAGAGCTTTGGCCATCTAATTGCAGAAAAACGCACGGCACACCAGTGAAGGGCTCTAAAAGTCAACAGCAGCATACAGACTATATCTTAGGCTTGACTTTGAACCATAAGGCATCAGCTCCGTCCAAGGACGTGGTTGAATGAGCTAGCTCTAAGCAAAAGGTCAATGACTGTACAAAGAAACTCCAAGGACATGGTATTCCTGTGCTCATGGTTTTAATTCAACTATGACTGATGTAAAATGGTTTGAATCCCAAAACCCCTGCAGAAAGTTCAATTTGCCGAAATATCAGCCTCTGATGCTAGAGAACGTGACATCAAGCACCATGTTGTCTGCAGCAAAAGTTCTGATATCAAATGGTTGTTAAAGCAAAGCAACCATCGGAAACAGTGTCAGAAAACCTTGAACTCATTCTAAATGCTAGAGGGCTCAGTCGGGAATTGAATATAATTGAAATAGAAAGCGTTTGTTGTTAGGAAGCCGAGGAAGTTAGCTTGCTTTGAAACGGCTGGGCTCGTCCGGGATTTGAACCCGGGACCTCTCGCACCCGAAGCGAGAATCATACCCCTAGACCAACGAGCCAGACCAGAATCACCTATGGCTACGTGTGTACAAATCTACAGTCACTTAATGTGGCCCTCTAAAAGATTGGGCAGGCACTAGTTTTAATAGAAAACACTTGTCGTTAGGAAGCCGCATTTCCTGGAAGGCAGCGACTCTGAGTATGGCTTGCACAAGGAAGAAAAAAACACGACCTTTGTCTGAATCTGGGATATGTTGTAGTACAGATGAACAACAGTAATTATTTCAAAACCACAGTAGTTTTTATCTAAGCTCAACGTAGCCAGCTTGCTTTGAAAAGGCTGGCTCGTCCGGGATTTGAACCCGGGACTCTCTCACCCTAAGCGAGAGATCATACCCCTAGACCAACGAGCCTGACTGCGAACACCAACAGCTACGTGTGTACACATGTACAGTCACTGAATGTTGCCCTCTAAAAGATTGGGCAGGCACTAATTTTAATAGAAAACGCTTGCCGTTAGGAAGCCGCATTTCCTGGAAGGCAGCGACTCTGAGTATGGTCTGTACAAGGAAAAAAAAAACACTTGACCTTTGACTGAATCTGGGCTATGTTGTAGTACAGATGAACAAAAGTAATTATTTCAAAAACTCAGCAGTTTTGAGGTGGGCTCAACGCAGCCAGCTTGCTATGAAACGACTGGGCTCGTCCGGGATTTGAACCCGGGACCTCTCCATGATGACCGCACGATTGGAATTATCATAATGATAACCATATATCACTATGAAAGAAGAATTTAAAAGAGAATTCCACAAAGTGTTTTTTTAACACAAGTCACAACAAAAGTAGCTGTCTACTCATCAAGACTGATTCTGCATCTTCAGCATCAATAAATTGTCTTCTGCCACTCATGCTTTGCCCATGAAGTCAACAGTGCCAATGAGAGCTTTGGCCATCTAATTGCAGAAAAACGCACGACACACCAGTGAAGGGCTCTAAAGTCAACAGCAGCATACAGACTATATCTTAGGCTTGACTTTGAACCATAAGGCATCAGCCTCCGTCCAAGGACGTGGTTGAATGAGCTAGCTCTAAGCAAAAGGTCAATGACTGTACAAAGAAACTCCAAGGACATGTATTTCTGTGCTCATGGTTTTAATTCAACTATGACTGATGTAAAATGGTTTGAATCCCAAAACCCCTGCAGAAAGTTCAATTTGGCCGAAGTATCAGCCTCTGATGCTAGAGAACGTGACATCAAGCACCATGTTGTCTGCAGCAAAAGTTCTGATATCAAATGGTTGTTAAAGCAAAGCAACCATCGGAAACAGTGTCAGAAAACCCTTGAACTCATTCTAAATGCTAGAGGGCTCAGTCGGGAATTGAATATAATTGAAATAGAAAGCGTTTGTTGTTAGGAAGCCGAGGAAGTTAGCTTGCTTTGAAACGGCTGGGCTAGTCCGGGATTTGAACCCGGGACCTCTCGCACCCGAAGCAAGAATCATACCCCTAGACCAACGAGCCAGACCAGAATCACCTATGGCTACATGTGTGCACATCTACAGTCACTTAATGTGGCCCTCTAAAAGATTGGGCAGGCACTAGTTTTAATAGAAAACACTTGTCGTTAGGAAGCCGCATTTCCTGGAAGGCAGCGACTCTGAGTATGGCCTGCACAAGGAAGAAAAAAACACGACCTTTGATTGAATCTGGGATATGTTGTAGTACAGATGAACAACAGTAATTATTTCAAAACCACAGTAGTTTTTATCTAAGCTCAACGTAGCCAGCTTGCTTTGAAACGGCTGGGCTCGTCCGGGATTTGAACCCGGGACCTCTCGCACCCTAAGCGAGAATCATACCCCTAGACCAACGAGCCTGACTGCGAACACCAACAGCTACGTGTGTACAAATGTACAGTCACTGAATGTTGCCCTCTAAAAGATTGGGCAGGCACTAATTTTAATAGAAAACGCTTGCCGTTAGGAAGCCGCATTTCCTGGAAGGCAGCGACTCTGAGTATGGTCTGTACAAGGAAAAAAAAAACACTTGACCTTTGACTGAATCTGGGCTATGTTGTAGTACAGATGAACAAAAGTAATTATTTCAAAAACTCAGCAGTTTTGAGGTGGGCTCAACGCAGCCAGCTTGCTATGAAACGACTGGGCTCGTCCGGGATTTGAACCCGGGACCTCTCGCACCCTAAGCGAGAATCATACCCCTAGACCAACGAGCCTCTCCGGTATGCCATGTTTTGTGTGGGTACCACAAATTTAGTGAAGCTCACCTGTATAACGGAACGTGTTCTGTTGTCGAGATACTTAAGTGTAGATATTTGAGCTTCAAAAACTACTTCAAGGGATACTACAGATTGACGGCCAACTTTGCCAAACAAGGCCCGGTGGCCTAATGGATAAGGCATCAGCCTCCGGAGCTGAGGATTGTGGGTTCAAGTCCCAACTGGGTCGTCTTTGATGGGCTAACTTTAAGATGGCTTTGTGAGAATTTCAAGGAGGATTTTTCAATGACTATATCCATGATGACCGCACGATTGGAATTATCATAATGATAACCATATATCACTATGAAAGACGAATTTAAAAGAGAATTCCACAAAGTGTTTTTTTAACACAAGTCACAACAAAAGTAGCTGTCTACTCATCAAGACTGATTCTGCATCTTCAGCATCAATAAATTGTCTTCTGCCACTCATGCTTTGCCCATGAAGTCAACAGTGCCAATGAGAGCTTTGGCCATCTAATTGCAGAAAAACGCACGGCACACCAGTGAAGGGCTCTAAAAGTCAACAGCAGCATACAGACTATATCTTAGGCTTGACTTTGAACCATAAGGCATCAGCCTCCGTCCAAGGACGTGGTTGAATGAGCTAGCTCTAAGCAAAAGGTCAATGACTGTACAAAGAAACTCCAAGGACATGTATTTCTGTGCTCATCGTTTTAATTCAACTATGACTGATGTAAAATGGTTTGAATCCCAAAACCCCTGCAGAAAGTTCAATTTGGCCAAAGTATCAGCCTCTGATGCTAGAGAACGTGACATCAAGCACCATGTTGTCTGCAGCAAAACTTCTGATATCAAATGTTTGTTAAAGCAAAGCAACCATCGGAAACAGTGTCAGAAAACCCTTGAACTCATTCTAAATGCTAGAGGGCTCAGTCGGGAATTGAATATAATTGAAATAGAAAGCGTTTGTTGTTAGGAAGCCGAGGAAGTTAGCTTGCTTTGAAACGGCTGGGCTCGTCCGGGATTTGAACCCGGGAACTCTCGCACCCGAAGCGAGAATCATACCCCTAGACCAACGAGCCAGACCAGAATCACCTATGGCTACGTGTGTACACATCTACAGTCACTTAATGTGGCCCTCTAAAAGATTGGGCAGGCACTAGTTTTAATAGAAAACACTTGCCGTTAGGAAGCCGCATTTCCTGGAAGGCAGCGACTCTGAGTATGGCCTGTACAAGGAAAAAAAAAACACGACCTTTGACTGAATCTGGGATATGTTGTAGTACAGATGAACAAAAGTAATTATTTCAAAACCACAGTAGTTTTTATCTAACCTCAACGTAGCCAGCTTGCTTTGAAACGGCTGGGCTCGTCCGGGATTTGAATCCGGGACCTCTCGCACCCTAAGCGAGAATCATACCCCTAGACGAACGAGCCTGACTGCGAACACCAACAGCTACGTGTGTACACATGTACAGTCACTGAATGTTGCCCTCTAAAAGATTGGGCAGGCACTAATTTTAATAGAAAACGCTTGCCGTTAGGAAGCCGCATTTCCTGGAAGGCAGCGACTCTGAGTATGGTCTGTACAAGGAAAAAAACACTTGACCTTTGACTGAATCTGGGCTATGTTGTAGTACAGATGAACAAAAGTAATTATTTCAAAAACTCAGCAGTTTTGAGGTGGGCTCAACGCAGCAAGCTTGCTATGAAACGACTGGGCTCGTCCGGGATTTGAACCCGGGACCTCTCGCACCCTAAGCGAGAATCACACCCCTAGACCAACGAGCCTCTCCGGTATGCCATGTTTTGTGTGGGTACCACAAATTTAGTGAAGCTCACCTGTATAACGGAACGTGTTCTGTTGTCGAGATACTTAAGTGTAGATATTTGAGCTTCAAAAACTACTTCAAGGGATACTACAGATTGACGGCCAACTTTGCCAAACAAGGCCCGGTGGCCTAATGGATAAGGCATCAGCCTCCGGAGCTGAGGGTTGTGGGTTCAAGTCCCACCTGGGTCGTCTTTGATGAGCTACCTTTAAGATGGCTTTGTGAGAATTTCAAGGAGGATATATGACTATATTCATGATGACCGCACGATTGGAATTATCATAATGACAACCATATATCACTATGAAAGACGAATTTAAAAGAGAATTCCACAAAGTGTTTTTTAACACAAGTCACAACAAAAGTAGCTGTCTACTCATCAAGACTGATTCTGCATCCTCAGCATCAATAAATTGTCTTCTGCCACTCATGCTTTGCCCTTGAAGTCAACAGTGCCAATGAGAGCTTTGGCCATCTAATTGCAGAAAAACGCACGGCACACCAGTGAAGGGCTCTAAAAGTCAACAGCAGCATACAGACTATATCTTAGGCTTGACTTTGAACCATAAGGCATCAGCCTCCGTCCAAGGACGTGGTTGAATGAGCTAGCTCTAAGCAAAAGGTCAATGACTGTACAAAGAAACTCCAAGGACATGTATTTCTGTGCTCATGGTTTTAATTCAACTATGACTGATGTAAAATGGTTTGAATCCCAAAACCCCTGCAGAAAGTTCAGTTTGGCCGAAGTATCAGCCTCTGATGCTAGAGAACGTGACATCAAGCACCATGTTGTCTGCAGCAAAAGTTCTGATATCAAATGGTTGTTAAAGCAAAGCAACCATCGGAAACAGTGTCAGAAAACCCTTGAACTCATTCTAAATGCTAGAGGGCTCAGTCGGGAATTGAATATAATTGAAATAGAAAGTGTTTGTTGTTAGGAAGCCGAGGAAGTTAGCTTGCTTTGAAACGGCTGGGCTCGTCCGGGATTTGAACCCGGGACCTCTCGCACCCGAAGCGAGAATCATACCCCTAGACCAACGAGCCAGACCAGAATCACCTATGGCTACATGTGTGCACATCTACAGTCACTTAATGTGGCCCTCTAAAAGATTGGGCAGGCACTAGTTTTAATAGAAAACACTTGTCGTTAGGAAGCCGCATTTCCTGGAAGGCAGCGACTCTGAGTATGGCCTGCACAAGGAAGAAAATAACACGACCTTTGACTGAATCTGGGATATGTTGTAGTACAGATGAACAACAGTAATTATTTCAAAACCACAGTAGTTTTTATCTAAGCTCAACGTAGCCAGCTTGCTTTGAAACGGCTGGCCTCGTCCGGGATTTGAACCCGGAACCTCTCGCACCCTAAGCGAGAATCATACCCCTAGACCAACGAGCCTGACTGCGAACACCAACAGCTACGTGTGTACACATGTACAGTCACTGAATGTTGCCCTCTAAAAGATTGGGCAGGCACTAATTTTAATAGAAAACGCTTGCCGTTAGGAAGCCGCATTTCCTGGAAGGCAGCGACTCTGAGTATGGTCTGTACAAGGAAAAAAAAAACACTTGACCTTTGACTGAATCTGGGCTATGTTGTAGTACAGATGAACAAAAGTAATTATTTCAAAACCTCAGCAGTTTTGAGGTGGGCTCAACGCAGCCAGCTTGCAATGAAAAGACTAGGCTCGTCCGGGATTTGAACCCGGGACCTATCGCACCCTAAGCGAGAATCATACCCCTAGACCAACGAGCCTCTCCGGTATGCCACGTTTTGTGTGGGTACCACAAATTTAGTGAAGCTCACCTGTATAACGGAACGTGTTCTGTTGTCGAGATACTTAAGTGTAGATATTTGAGCTTCAAAAACTACTTCAAGGGATACTACAGATTGACGGCCAACTTTGCCAAACAAGGCCCGGTGGCCTAATGGATAAGGCATCAGCCTCCGGAGCTGAGGATTGTGGGTTCAAGTCCCAACTGGGTCGTCTTTGATGGGCTACCTTTAAGATGGCTTTGTGAGAATTTCAAGGAGGATTTTTCTATGACTATATCCATGATGACGGCACGATTGGAATTATCATAATGATAACCATATATCACTATGAAAGACGAATTTAAAAGAGAATTCCACAAAGTGTTTTTTTAACACAAGTCACAACAAAAGTAGCTGTCTACTCATCAAGACTGATTCTGCATCTTCAGCATCAATAAATTGTCTTCTGCCACTCATGCTTTGCCCATGAAGTCAACAGTGCCAATGAGAGCTTTGGCCATCTAATTGCAGAAAAACGCACGGCACACCAGTGAAGGGCTCTAAAAGTCAACAGCAGCATACAGACTATATCTTAGGCTTGACTTTGAACCATAAGGCATCAGCCTCCGTCCAAGGACGTGGTTGAATGAGCTAGCTCTAAGCAAAAGGTCAATGACTGTACAAAGAAACTCCAAGGACATGTATTCCTGTGCTCATGGTTTTAATTCAACTATGACTGATGTAAAATGGTTTGAATCCCAAAACCCCTGCAGAAAGTTCAATTTGGCCGAAATATCAGCCTCTGATGCTAGAGAACGTGACATCAAGCACCATGTTGTCTGCAGCAAAAGTTCTGATATCAAATGGTTGTTAAAGCAAAGCAACCATCGGAAACAGTGTCAGAAAACCTTGAACTCATTCTAAATGCTAGAGGGCTCAGTCGGGAATTGAATATAATTGAAATAGAAAGCGTTTGTTGTTAGGAAGCCGAGGAAGTTAGCTTGCTTTGAAACGGCTGGGCTCGTCCGGGATTTGAACCCGGGACCTCTCGCACCCGAAGCGAGAATCATACCCCTAGACCAACGAGCCAGACCAGAATCACCTATGGCTACGTGTGTACAAATCTACAGTCACTTAATGTGGCCCTCTAAAAGATTGGGCAGGCACTAGTTTTAATAGAAAACACTTGTCGTTAGGAAGCCGCATTTCCTGGAAGGCAGCGACTCTGAGTATGGCTTGCACAAGGAAGAAAAAAACACGACCTTTGTCTGAATCTGGGATATGTTGTAGTACAGATGAACAACAGTAATTATTTCAAAACCACAGTAGTTTTTATCTAAGCTCAACGTAGCCAGCTTGCTTTGAAAAGGCTGGGCTCGTCCGGGATTTGAACCCGGGACCTCTCTCACCCTAAGCGAGAATCATACCCCTAGACCAACGAGCCTGACTGCGAACACCAACAGCTACGTGTGTACACATGTACAGTCACTGAATGTTGCCCTCTAAAAGATTGGGCAGGCACTAATTTTAATAGAAAACGCTTGCCGTTAGGAAGCCGCATTTCCTGGAAGGCAGCGACTCTGAGTATGGTCTGTACAAGGAAAAAAAAAACACTTGACCTTTGACTGAATCTGGGCTATGTTGTAGTACAGATGAACAAAAGTAATTATTTCAAAAACTCAGCAGTTTTGAGGTGGGCTCAACGCAGCCAGCTTGCTATGAAACGACTGGGCTCGTCCGGGATTTGAACCCGGGACCTCTCCATGATGACCGCACGATTGGAATTATCATAATGATAACCATATATCACTATGAAAGAAGAATTTAAAAGAGAATTCCACAAAGTGTTTTTTTAACACAAGTCACAACAAAAGTAGCTGTCTACTCATCAAGACTGATTCTGCATCTTCAGCATCAATAAATTGTCTTCTGCCACTCATGCTTTGCCCATGAAGTCAACAGTGCCAATGAGAGCTTTGGCCATCTAATTGCAGAAAAACGCACGACACACCAGTGAAGGGCTCTAAAGTCAACAGCAGCATACAGACTATATCTTAGGCTTGACTTTGAACCATAAGGCATCAGCCTCCGTCCAAGGACGTGGTTGAATGAGCTAGCTCTAAGCAAAAGGTCAATGACTGTACAAAGAAACTCCAAGGACATGTATTTCTGTGCTCATGGTTTTAATTCAACTATGACTGATGTAAAATGGTTTGAATCCCAAAACCCCTGCAGAAAGTTCAATTTGGCCGAAGTATCAGCCTCTGATGCTAGAGAACGTGACATCAAGCACCATGTTGTCTGCAGCAAAAGTTCTGATATCAAATGGTTGTTAAAGCAAAGCAACCATCGGAAACAGTGTCAGAAAACCCTTGAACTCATTCTAAATGCTAGAGGGCTCAGTCGGGAATTGAATATAATTGAAATAGAAAGCGTTTGTTGTTAGGAAGCCGAGGAAGTTAGCTTGCTTTGAAACGGCTGGGCTAGTCCGGGATTTGAACCCGGGACCTCTCGCACCCGAAGCAAGAATCATACCCCTAGACCAACGAGCCAGACCAGAATCACCTATGGCTACATGTGTGCACATCTACAGTCACTTAATGTGGCCCTCTAAAAGATTGGGCAGGCACTAGTTTTAATAGAAAACACTTGTCGTTAGGAAGCCGCATTTCCTGGAAGGCAGCGACTCTGAGTATGGCCTGCACAAGGAAGAAAAAAACACGACCTTTGATTGAATCTGGGATATGTTGTAGTACAGATGAACAACAGTAATTATTTCAAAACCACAGTAGTTTTTATCTAAGCTCAACGTAGCCAGCTTGCTTTGAAACGGCTGGGCTCGTCCGGGATTTGAACCCGGGACCTCTCGCACCCTAAGCGAGAATCATACCCCTAGACCAACGAGCCTGACTGCGAACACCAACAGCTACGTGTGTACAAATGTACAGTCACTGAATGTTGCCCTCTAAAAGATTGGGCAGGCACTAATTTTAATAGAAAACGCTTGCCGTTAGGAAGCCGCATTTCCTGGAAGGCAGCGACTCTGAGTATGGTCTGTACAAGGAAAAAAAAAACACTTGACCTTTGACTGAATCTGGGCTATGTTGTAGTACAGATGAACAAAAGTAATTATTTCAAAAACTCAGCAGTTTTGAGGTGGGCTCAACGCAGCCAGCTTGCTATGAAACGACTGGGCTCGTCCGGGATTTGAACCCGGGACCTCTCGCACCCTAAGCGAGAATCATACCCCTAGACCAACGAGCCTCTCCGGTATGCCATGTTTTGTGTGGGTACCACAAATTTAGTGAAGCTCACCTGTATAACGGAACGTGTTCTGTTGTCGAGATACTTAAGTGTAGATATTTGAGCTTCAAAAACTACTTCAAGGGATACTACAGATTGACGGCCAACTTTGCCAAACAAGGCCCGGTGGCCTAATGGATAAGGCATCAGCCTCCGGAGCTGAGGATTGTGGGTTCAAGTCCCAACTGGGTCGTCTTTGATGGGCTAACTTTAAGATGGCTTTGTGAGAATTTCAAGGAGGATTTTTCAATGACTATATCCATGATGACCGCACGATTGGAATTATCATAATGATAACCATATATCACTATGAAAGACGAATTTAAAAGAGAATTCCACAAAGTGTTTTTTTAACACAAGTCACAACAAAAGTAGCTGTCTACTCATCAAGACTGATTCTGCATCTTCAGCATCAATAAATTGTCTTCTGCCACTCATGCTTTGCCCATGAAGTCAACAGTGCCAATGAGAGCTTTGGCCATCTAATTGCAGAAAAACGCACGGCACACCAGTGAAGGGCTCTAAAAGTCAACAGCAGCATACAGACTTTATCTTAGGCTTGACTTTGAACCATAAGGCATCAGCCTCCATCCAAGGACGTGGTTGAATGAGCTAGCTCTAAGCAAAAGGTCAATGACTGTACAAAGAAACTCCAAGGACATGTATTCCTGTGCTCATGGTTTTAATTCAACTATGACTGATGTAAAATGGTTTGAATCCCAAAACCCCTGCAGAAAGTTCAATTTGGCCGAAATATCAGCCTCTGATGCTAGAGAACGTGACATCAAGCACCATGTTGTCTGCAGCAAAAGTTCTGATATCAAATGGTTGTTAAAGCAAAGCAACCATCGGAAACAGTGTCAGAAAACCTTGAACTCATTCTAAATGCTAGAGGGCTCAGTCGGGAATTGAATATAATTGAAATAGAAAGCATTTGTTGTTAGGAAGCCGAGGAAGTTAGCTTGCTTTGAAACGGCTGGGCTCGTCCGGGATTTGAACCCGGGACCTCTCGCACCCGAAGCAAGAATCATACCCCTAGACCAACGAGCCAGACCAGAATCACCTATGGCTACATGTGTGCACATCTACAGTCACTTAATGTGGCCCTCTAAAAGATTGGGCAGGCACTAGTTTTAATAGAAAACACTTGTCGTTAGGAAGCCGCATTTCCTGGAAGGCAGCGACTCTGAGTATGGCCTGCACAAGGAAGAAAAAAACACGACCTTTGACTGTATCTGGGATATGTTGTAGTACAGATGAACAACAGTAATTATTTCAAAACCACAGTAGCTTTTATCTAAGCTCAACGTAGCCAGCTTGCTTTGAAACGGCTGGGCTCGTCTGGGATTTGAACCCGGGACCTCTCGCACCCTAAGCGAGAATCATACCCCTAGACCAACGAGCCTGACTGCGAACACCAACAGCTACGTGTGTACACATGTACAGTCACTGAATGTTGCCCTCTAAAAGATTGGGCAGGCACTAATTTTAATAGAAAACGCTTGCCGTTAGGAAGCCGCATTTCCTGGAAGGCAGCGACTCTGAGTATGGTCTGTACAAGGAAAAAAAAAACACTTGACCTTTGACTGAATCTGGGCTATGTTGTAGTACAGATGAACAAAAGTAATTATTTCAAAACCTCAGCAGTTTTGAGGTGGGCTCAACGCAGCCAGCTTGCAATAAAATGACTGGGCTCGTCCGGGATTTGAACCCGGGACCTCTCGCACCCTAAGCGAGAATCATACCCCTAGACCAACGAGCCTCTCCGGTATGCCATGTTTTGTGTGGGTACCACAAATTTAGTGAAGCTCACCTGTATAACGGAACGTGTTCTGTTGTCGAGATACTTAAGTGTAGATATTTGAGCTTCAAAAACTACTTCAAGGGATACTACAGATTGACGGCCAACTTTGCCAAACAAGGCCCGGTGGCCTAATGGATAAGGCATCAGCCTCCGGAGCTGAGGATTTGTGGGTTCAAGTCCCACCTGGGTCGTCTTTGATGGGCTACCTTTAAGATGGCTTTGTGAGAATTTCAAGGAGGATATATGACTATATCCATGATGACCGCACGATTGGAATTATCATAATGATAACCATATATCACTATGAAAGACGAATTTAAAAGAGAATTCCACAAAGTGTTTTTTTAACACAAGTCACAACAAAAGTAGCTGTCTACTCATCAAGACTGATTCTGCATCTTCAGCATCAATAAATTGTCTTCTGCCACTCATGCTTTGCCCATGAAGTCAACAGTGCCAATGAGAGCTTTGGCCATCTAATTGCAGAAAAACGCACGGCACACCAGTGAAGGGCTCTAAAAGTCAACAGCAGCATACAGACTATATCTTAGGCTTGACTTTGAACCATAAGGCATCAGCCTCCGTCCAAGGACGTGGTTGAATGAGCTAGCTCTAAGCAAAAGGTCAATGACTGTACAAAGAAACTCCAAGGACATGTATTTCTGTGCTCATGGTTTTAATTCAACTATGACTGATGTAAAATGGTTTGAATCCCAAAACCCCTGCAGAAAGTTCAATTTGGCCGAAATATCAGCCTCTGATGCTAGAGAACATGACATCAAGCACCATGTTGTCTGCAGCAAAAGTTCTGATATCAAATGGTTGTTAAAGCAAAGCAACCATCGGAAACAGTGTCAGAAAACCTTGAACTCATTCTAAATGCTAGAGGGCTCAGTCGGGAATTGAATATAGTTTAAATAGAAAGCGTTTTTTGTTAGGAAGCCGAGGAAGTTAGCTTGCTTTGAAACGGCTGGGCTCGTCCGGGATTTGAACCCGGGACCTCTCGCACCCGAAGCGAGAATCATACCCCTAGACCAACGAGCCAGACCAGAATCACCTATGGCTACGTGTGTACACATCTACAGTCACTTAATGTGGCCCTCTAAAAGATTGGGCAGGCACTAGTTTTAATAGAAAACACTTGTCGTTAGGAAGCCGCATTTCCTGGAAGGCAGCGACTCTGAGTATGGCCTGCACAAGGAAGAAAAAAACACAACCTTTGTCTGAATCTGGGATATGTTGTAGTACAGATGAAAAACAGTAATTATTTCAAAACCACAGTAGTTTTTATCTAAGCTCAACGTAGTCAGCTTGCTTTGAAACGGCTGGGCTCGTCCGGGATTTGAACCCGGGACCTCTCGCACCCTAAGCGAGAATCATACCCCTAGACCAACAAGCCTGACTGCGAACACCAACAGCTACGTGTGTACACATGTACAGTCACTGAATGTTGCCCTCTAAAAGATTGGGCAGGCACTAATTTTAATAGAAAACGCTTGCCGTTAGGAAGCCGCATTTCCTGGAAGGCAGCGACTCTGAGTATGGTCTGTACAAGGAAAAAAAAAACACTTGACCTTTGACTGAATCTGGGCTATGTTGTAGTACAGATGAACAAAAGTAATTATTTCAAAAACTCAGCAGTTTTGAGGTGGGCTCAACGCAGCCAGCTTGCTATGAAACGACTGGGCTTGTCCGGGATTTGAACCCGGGACCTCTCGCACCCTAAGCGAGAATCATATCCCTAGACCAACGAGCCTCTCCGGTATGCCATGTTTTGTGTGGGTACCACAAATTTAGTGAAGCTCACCTGTATAACGGAACGTGTTCTGTTGTTGAGATACTTAAGTGTAGATATTTGAGCTTCAAAAACTACTTCAAGGGATACTACAGATTGACGGCCAACTTTGCCAAACAAGGCCCGGTGGCCTAATGGATAAGGCATCAGCCTCCGGAGCTGAGGATTGTGGGTTCAAGTCCCAACTGGGTTGTCTTTGATGGGCTACCTTTAAGATGGCTTTGTGAGAATTTCAAGGAGGATTTTTCAATGACTATATCCATGATGACCGCACGATTGGAATTATCATAATGATAACCATATATCACTATGAAAGACGAATTTAAAAGAGAATTCCACAAAGTGTTTTTTTAACACAAGTCACAACAAAAGTAGCTGTCTACTCATCAAGACTGATTCTGCATCTTCAGCATCAATAAATTGTCTTCTGCCACTCATGCTTTGCCCATGAAGTCAACAGTGCCAATGAGAGCTTTGGCCATCTAATTGCAGAAAAACGCACGGCACACCAGTGAAGGGCTCTAAAAGTCAACAGCAGCATACAGACTTTATCTTAGGCTTGACTTTGAACCATAAGGCATCAGCCTCCATCCAAGGACGTGGTTGAATGAGCTAGCTCTAAGCAAAAGGTCAATGACTGTACAAAGAAACTCCAAGGACATGTATTCCTGTGCTCATGGTTTTAATTCAACTATGACTGATGTAAAATGGTTTGAATCCCAAAACCCCTGCAGAAAGTTCAATTTGGCCGAAATATCAGCCTCTGATGCTAGAGAACGTGACATCAAGCACCATGTTGTCTGCAGCAAAAGTTCTGATATCAAATGGTTGTTAAAGCAAAGCAACCATCGGAAACAGTGTCAGAAAACCTTGAACTCATTCTAAATGCTAGAGGGCTCAGTCGGGAATTGAATATAATTGAAATAGAAAGCGTTTGTTGTTAGGAAGCCGAGGAAGTTAGCTTGCTTTGAAACGGCTGGGCTCGTCCGGGATTTGAACCCGGGACCTCTCGCACCCGAAGCGAGAATCATACCCCTAGACCAACGAGCCAGACCAGAATCACCTATGGCTACGTGTGTACACATCTACAGTCACTTAATGTGGCCCTCTAAAAGATTGGGCAGGCACTAGTTTTAATAGAAAACACTTGTCGTTAGGAAGCCGCATTTCCTGGAAGGCAGCGACTCTGAGTATGGCTTGCACAAGGAAGAAAAAAACACGACCTTTGTCTGAATCTGGGATATGTTGTAGTACAGATGAACAACAGTAATTATTTCAAAACCACAGTAGTTTTTATCTAAGCTCAACGTAGCCAGCTTGCTTTGAAAAGGCTGGGCTCGTCCGGGATTTGAACCCGGGACCTCTCGCACCCTAAGCGAGAATCATACCCCTAGACCAACGAGCCTGACTGCGAACACCAACAGCTACGTGTGTACACATGTACAGTCACTGAATGTTGCCCTCTAAAAGATTGGGCAGGCACTAATTTTAATAGAAAACGCTTGCCGTTAGGAAGCCGCATTTCCTGGAAGGCAGCGACTCTGAGTATGGTCTGTACAAGGAAAAAAAAAACACTTGACCTTTGACTGAATCTGGGCTATGTTGTAGTACAGATGAACAAAAGTAATTATTTCAAAAACTCAGCAGTTTTGAGGTGGGCTCAACGCAGCCAGCTTGCTATGAAACGACTGGGCTCGTCCGGGATTTGAACCCGGGACCTCTCCATGATGACCGCACGATTGGAATTATCATAATGATAACCATATATCACTATGAAAGAAGAATTTAAAAGAGAATTCCACAAAGTGTTTTTTTAACACAAGTCACAACAAAAGTAGCTGTCTACTCATCAAGACTGATTCTGCATCTTCAGCATCAATAAATTGTCTTCTGCCACTCATGCTTTGCCCATGAAGTCAACAGTGCCAATGAGAGCTTTGGCCATCTAATTGCAGAAAAACGCACGGCACACCAGTGAAGGGCTCTAAAAGTCAACAGCAGCATACAGACTATATCTTAGGCTTGACTTTGAACCATAAGGCATCAGCCTCCGTCCAAGGACGTGGTTGAATGAGCTAGCTCTAAGCAAAAGGTCAATGACTGTACAAAGAAACTCCAAGGACATGTATTTCTGTGCTCATGGTTTTAATTCAACTATGACTGATGTAAAATGGTTTGAATCCCAAAACCCCTGCAGAAAGTTCAATTTGGCCGAAGTATCAGCCTCTGATGCTAGAGAACGTGACATCAAGCACCATGTTGTCTGCAGCAAAAGTTCTGATATCAAATGGTTGTTAAAGCAAAGCAACCATCGGAAACAGTGTCAGAAAACCCTTGAACTCATTCTAAATGCTAGAGGGCTCAGTCGGGAATTGAATATAATTGAAATAGAAAGCATTTGTTGTTAGGAAGCCGAGGAAGTTAGCTTGCTTTGAAACGGCTGGGCTCGTCCGGGATTTGAACCCGGGACCTCTCGCACCCGAAGCAAGAATCATACCCCTAGACCAACGAGCCAGACCAGAATCACCTATGGCTACATGTGTGCACATCTACAGTCACTTAATGTGGCCCTCTAAAAGATTGGGCAGGCACTAGTTTTAATAGAAAACACTTGTCGTTAGGAAGCCGCATTTCCTGGAAGGCAGCGACTCTGAGTATGGCCTGCACAAGGAAGAAAAAAACACGACCTTTGACTGTATCTGGGATATGTTGTAGTACAGATGAACAACAGTAATTATTTCAAAACCACAGTAGCTTTTATCTAAGCTCAACGTAGCCAGCTTGCTTTGAAACGGCTGGGCTCGTCTGGGATTTGAACCCGGGACCTCTCGCACCCTAAGCGAGAATCATACCCCTAGACCAACGAGCCTGACTGCGAACACCAACAGCTACGTGTGTACACATGTACAGTCACTGAATGTTGCCCTCTAAAAGATTGGGCAGGCACTAATTTTAATAGAAAACGCTTGCCGTTAGGAAGCCGCATTTCCTGGAAGGCAGCGACTCTGAGTATGGTCTGTACAAGGAAAAAAAAAACACTTGACCTTTGACTGAATCTGGGCTATGTTGTAGTACAGATGAACAAAAGTAATTATTTCAAAACCTCAGCAGTTTTGAGGTGGGCTCAACGCAGCCAGCTTGCAATAAAATGACTGGGCTCGTCCGGGATTTGAACCCGGGACCTCTCGCACCCTAAGCGAGAATCATACCCCTAGACCAACGAGCCTCTCCGGTATGCCATGTTTTGTGTGGGTACCACAAATTTAGTGAAGCTCACCTGTATAACGGAACGTGTTCTGTTGTCGAGATACTTAAGTGTAGATATTTGAGCTTCAAAAACTACTTCAAGGGATACTACAGATTGACGGCCAACTTTGCCAAACAAGGCCCGGTGGCCTAATGGATAAGGCATCAGCCTCCGGAGCTGAGGATTTGTGGGTTCAAGTCCCACCTGGGTCGTCTTTGATGGGCTACCTTTAAGATGGCTTTGTGAGAATTTCAAGGAGGATATATGACTATATCCATGATGACCGCACGATTGGAATTATCATAATGATAACCATATATCACTATGAAAGACGAATTTAAAAGAGAATTCCACAAAGTGTTTTTTTAACACAAGTCACAACAAAAGTAGCTGTCTACTCATCAAGACTGATTCTGCATCTTCAGCATCAATAAATTGTCTTCTGCCACTCATGCTTTGCCCATGAAGTCAACAGTGCCAATGAGAGCTTTGGCCATCTAATTGCAGAAAAACGCACGGCACACCAGTGAAGGGCTCTAAAAGTCAACAGCAGCATACAGACTATATCTTAGGCTTGACTTTGAACCATAAGGCATCAGCCTCCGTCCAAGGACGTGGTTGAATGAGCTAGCTCTAAGCAAAAGGTCAATGACTGTACAAAGAAACTCCAAGGACATGTATTTCTGTGCTCATGGTTTTAATTCAACTATGACTGATGTAAAATGGTTTGAATCCCAAAACCCCTGCAGAAAGTTCAATTTGGCCGAAATATCAGCCTCTGATGCTAGAGAACATGACATCAAGCACCATGTTGTCTGCAGCAAAAGTTCTGATATCAAATGGTTGTTAAAGCAAAGCAACCATCGGAAACAGTGTCAGAAAACCTTGAACTCATTCTAAATGCTAGAGGGCTCAGTCGGGAATTGAATATAGTTTAAATAGAAAGCGTTTTTTGTTAGGAAGCCGAGGAAGTTAGCTTGCTTTGAAACGGCTGGGCTCGTCCGGGATTTGAACCCGGGACCTCTCGCACCCGAAGCGAGAATCATACCCCTAGACCAACGAGCCAGACCAGAATCACCTATGGCTACGTGTGTACACATCTACAGTCACTTAATGTGGCCCTCTAAAAGATTGGGCAGGCACTAGTTTTAATAGAAAACACTTGTCGTTAGGAAGCCGCATTTCCTGGAAGGCAGCGACTCTGAGTATGGCCTGCACAAGGAAGAAAAAAACACAACCTTTGTCTGAATCTGGGATATGTTGTAGTACAGATGAAAAACAGTAATTATTTCAAAACCACAGTAGTTTTTATCTAAGCTCAACGTAGTCAGCTTGCTTTGAAACGGCTGGGCTCGTCCGGGATTTGAACCCGGGACCTCTCGCACCCTAAGCGAGAATCATACCCCTAGACCAACAAGCCTGACTGCGAACACCAACAGCTACGTGTGTACACATGTACAGTCACTGAATGTTGCCCTCTAAAAGATTGGGCAGGCACTAATTTTAATAGAAAACGCTTGCCGTTAGGAAGCCGCATTTCCTGGAAGGCAGCGACTCTGAGTATGGTCTGTACAAGGAAAAAAAAAACACTTGACCTTTGACTGAATCTGGGCTATGTTGTAGTACAGATGAACAAAAGTAATTATTTCAAAAACTCAGCAGTTTTGAGGTGGGCTCAACGCAGCCAGCTTGCTATGAAACGACTGGGCTTGTCCGGGATTTGAACCCGGGACCTCTCGCACCCTAAGCGAGAATCATATCCCTAGACCAACGAGCCTCTCCGGTATGCCATGTTTTGTGTGGGTACCACAAATTTAGTGAAGCTCACCTGTATAACGGAACGTGTTCTGTTGTTGAGATACTTAAGTGTAGATATTTGAGCTTCAAAAACTACTTCAAGGGATACTACAGATTGACGGCCAACTTCGCCAAACAAGGCCCGGTGGCCTAATGGATAAGGCATCAGCCTCCGGAGCTGAGGATTGTGGGTTCAAGTCCCAACTGGGTTGTCTTTGATGGGCTACCTTTAAGATGGCTTTGTGAGAATTTCAAGGAGGATTTTTCAATGACTATATCCATGATGACCGCACGATTGGAAATATCATAATGATAACCATATATCACTATGAAAGACGAATTTAAAAGAGAATTCCACAAAGTGTTTTTTTAACACAAGTCACAACAAAAGTAGCTGTCTACTCATCAAGACTGATTCTGCATCTTCAGCATCAATAAATTGTCTTCTGCCACTCATGCTTTGCCCATGAAGTCAACAGTGCCAATGAGAGCTTTGGCCATCTAATTGCAGAAAAACGCACGGCACACCAGTGAAGGGCTCTAAAAGTCAACAGCAGCATACAGACTATATCTTAGGCTTGACTTTGAACCATAAGGCATCAGCCTCCGTCCAAGGACGTGGTTGAATGAGCTAGCTCTAAGCAAAAGGTCAATGACTGTACAAAGAAACTCCAAGGACATGTATTTCTGTGCTCATCGTTTTAATTCAACTATGACTGATGTAAAATGGTTTGAATCCCAAAACCCCTGCAGAAAGTTCAATTTGGCCAAAGTATCAGCCTCTGATGCTAGAGAACGTGACATCAAGCACCATGTTGTCTGCAGCAAAACTTCTGATATCAAATGGTTGTTAAAGCAAAGCAACCATCGGAAACAGTGTCAGAAAACCCTTGAACTCATTCTAAATGCTAGAGGGCTCAGTCGGGAGTTGAATATAATTGAAATAGAAAGCGTTTGTTGTTAGGAAGCAGAGGAAGTTAGCTTGCTTTGAAACGGCTGGGCTCGTCCGGGATTTGAACCCGGGATCTCTCGCACCCGAAGCGAGAATCATACCCCTAGACCAACAAGCCAGACAAGAATCACCTATGGCTACGTGTGTACACATGTACAGTCACTTAATGTGGCCCTCTAAAAGATTGGGCAGGCACTAGTTTTAATAGAAAACACTTGTCGTTAGGAAGCCGCATTTCCTGGAAGGCAGCGACTCTGAGTATGGCCTGCACAAGGAAAAAAAAAACGCGACCTTTGACTGAATCTGGGATATGTTGTAGTACAGATGAACAACAGTATTTATTTCAAAAACACAGTAGTTTTTATCTAAGCTCAACGTAGCCAGCTTGCTTTGAAACGGCTGGGCTCGTCCGGGATTTGAACCCGGGACCTCTCGCACCCTAAGCGAGAATCATACCCCTAGACCAACGAGCCTGACTGCAAACACCAACAGCTACGTGTGTACACATGTACAGTCACTGAATGTTGCCCTCTAAAAGATTGGGCAGGCACTAATTTTAATAGAAAACGCTTGCCGTTAGGAAGCCGCATTTCCTGGAAGGCAGCGACTCTGAGTATGGTCTGTACAAGGAAAAAAAAAACACTTGACCTTTGACTGAATCTGGGCTATGTTGTAGTACAGATGAACAAAAGTAATTATTTCAAAAACTCAGCAGTTTTGAGGTGGGCTCAACGCAGCCAGCTTGCTATGAAACGACTGGGCTCGTCCGGGATTTGAACCCGGGACCTCTCGCACCCTAAGCGAGAATCATACCCCTAGACCAACGAGCCTCTCCGGTATGCCATGTTTTGTGTGGGTACCACAAATTTAGTGAAGCTCACCTGTATAACGGAACGTGTTCTGTTGTCGAGATACTTAAGTGTAGATATTTGAGCTTCAAAAACTACTTCAAGGGATACTACAGATTGACGGCCAATTTTGCCAAACAAGGCCCGGTGGCCTAATGGATAAGGCATCAGCCTCCGGAGCTGAGGATTGTGGGTTCAAGTCCCAACTGGGTCGTCTTTGATGGGCTACCTTTAAGATGACTTTGTGAGAATTTCAAGGAGGATTTTTCAATGCCTATATCCATGATGACCGCACGATTGGAATTATCATAATGATAACCATATATCACTATGAAAGACGAATTTAAAAGAGAATTCCACAAAGTGTTTTTTTAACACAAGTCACAACAAAAGTAGCTGTCTACTCATCAAGACTGATTCTGCATCTTCAGCATCAATAAATTGTCTTCTGCCACTCATGCTTTGCCCATGAAGTCAACAGTGCCAATGAGAGCTTTGGCCATCTAATTGCAGAAAAACGCACGGCACACCAGTGAAGGGCTCTAAAAGTCAACAGCAGCATACAGACTATATCTTAGGCTTGACTTTGAACCATAAGGCATCAGCCTCCGTCCAAGGACGTGGTTGAATGAGCTAGCTCTAAGCAAAAGGTCAATGACTGTACAAAGAAACTCCAAGGACATGTATTTCTGTGCTCATGGTTTTAATTCAACTATGACTGATGTAAAATGGTTTGAATCCCAAAACCCCTGCAGAAAGTTCAATTTGGCCGAAATATCAGCCTCTGATGCTAGAGAACGTGACATCAAGCACCATGTTGTCTGCAGCAAAAGTTCTGATATCAAATGGTTGTTAAAGCAAAGCAACCATCGGAAACAGTGTCAGAAAACCTTGAACTCATTCTAAATGCTAGAGGGCTCAGTCGGGAATTGAATATAATTGAAATAGAAAGCGTTTGTTGTTAGGAAGCCGAGGAAGTTAGCTTGCTTTGAAACGGCTGGGCTCGTCCGGGATTTGAACCCGGGACCTCTCGCACCCGAAGCGAGAATCATACCCCTAGACCAACGAGCCAGACCAGAATCACCTATGGCTACGTGTGTACACATCTACAGTCACTTAATGTGGCCCTCTAAAAGATTGGGCAGGCACTAGTTTTAATAGAAAACACTTGTCGTTAGGAAGCCGCATTTCCTGGAAGGCAGCGACTCTGAGTATGGCCTGCACAAGGAAGAAAAAAAAAACACGACCTTTGTCTGAATCTGGGATATGTTGTAGTACAGATGAACAACAGTAATTATTTCAAAACCACAGTAGTTTTTATCTAAGCTCAACGTAGCCAGCTTGCTTTGAAACGGCTGGGCTCGTCCGGGATTTGAACCCGGGACCTCTCGCACCCTAAGCGAGAATCATACCCCTAGACCAACGAGCCTGACTGCGAACACCAGCAGCTACGTGTGTACACATGTACAGTCACTGAATGTTGCCCTCTAAAAGATTGGGCAGGCACTAATTTTAATAGAAAACGCTTGCCGTTAGGAAGCCGCATTTCCTGGAAGGCAGCGACTCTGAGTATGGTCTGTACAAGGAAAAAAAAAACACTTGACCTTTGACTGAATCTGGGCTATGTTGTAGTACAGATGAACAAAAGTAATTATTTCAAAAACTCAGCAGTTTTGAGGTGGGCTCAACGCAGCCAGCTTGCTATGAAACGACTGGGCTCGTCCGGGATTTGAACCCGGGACCTCTCGCACCCTAAGCGAGAATCATACCCCTAGACCAACGAGCCTCTCCGGTATGCCATGTTTTGTGTGGGTACCACAAATTTAGTGAAGCTCACCTGTATAACGGAACGTGTTCTGTTGTCGAGATACTTAAGTGTAGATATTTGAGCTTCAAAAACTACTTCAAGGGATACTACAGATTGACGGCCAACTTTGCCAAACAAGGCCCGGTGGCCTAATGGATAAGGCATCAGCCTCCGGAGCTGAGGATTGTGGGTTCAAGTCCCAACTGGGTCGTCTTTGATGGGCTACCTTTAAGATGGCTTTGTGAGAATTTCAAGGAGGATTTTTCAATGACTATATCCATGATGACCGCACGATTGGAATTATCATAATGATAACCATATATCACTATGAAAGACGAATTTTAAAGAGAATTCCACAAAGTGTTTTTTTAACACAAGTCACAACAAAAGTAGCTGTCTACTCATCAAGACTGATTCTGCATCTTCAGCATCAATAAATTGTCTTCTGCCACTCATGCTTTGCCCATGAAGTCAACAGTGCCAATGAGAGCTTTGGCCATCTAATTGCAGAAAAACGCACGGCACACCAGTGAAGGGCTCTAAAAGTCAACAGCAGCATACAGACTATATCTTAGGCTTGACTTTGAACCATAAGGCATCAGCCTCCGTCCAAGGACGTGGTTGAATGAGCTAGCTCTAAGCAAAAGGTCAATGACTGTACAAAGAAACTCCAAGGACATGTATTTCTGTGCTCATGGTTTTAATTCAACTATGACTGATGTAAAATGGTTTGAATCCCAAAACCCCTGCAGAAAGTTCAATTTGGCCGAAATATCAGCCTCTGATGCTAGAGAACGTGACATCAAGCACCATGTTGTCTGCAGCAAAAGTTCTGATATCAAATGGTTGTTAAAGCAAAGCAACCATCGGAAACAGTGTCAGAAAACCTTGAACTCATTCTAAATGCTAGAGGGCTCAGTCGGGAATTGAATATAATTGAAATAGAAAGCGTTTGTTGTTAGGAAGCCGAGGAAGTTAGCTTGCTTTGAAACGGCTGGGCTCGTCCGGGATTTGAACCCGGGACCTCTCGCACCCGAAGCGAGAATCATACCCCTAGACCAACGAGCCAGACCAGAATCACCTATGGCTACGTGTGTACAAATCTACAGTCACTTAATGTGGCCCTCTAAAAGATTGGGCAGGCACTAGTTTTAATAGAAAACACTTGTCGTTAGGAAGCCGCATTTCCTGGAAGGCAGCGACTCTGAGTATGGCTTGCACAAGGAAGAAAAAAACACGGCCTTTGTCTGAATCTGGGATATGTTGTAGTACAGATGAACAACAGTAATTATTTCAAAACCACAGTAGTTTTTATCTAAGCTCAACGTAGCCAGCTTGCTTTGAAAAGGCTGGGCTCGTCCGGGATTTGAACCCGGGACCTCTCTCACCCTAAGCGAGAATCATACCCCTAGACCAACGAGCCTGACTGCGAACACCAACAGCTACGTGTGTACACATGTACAGTCACTGAATGTTGCCCTCTAAAAGATTGGGCAGGCACTAATTTTAATAGAAAACGCTTGCCGTTAGGAAGCCGCATTTCCTGGAAGGCAGCGACTCTGAGTATGGTCTGTACAAGGAAAAAAAAACCACTTGACCTTTGACTGAATCTGGGCTATGTTGTAGTACAGATGAACAAAAGTAATTATTTCAAAAACTCAGCAGTTTTGAGGTGGGCTCAACGCAGCCAGCTTGCTATGAAACGACTGGGCTCGTCCGGGATTTGAACCCGGGACCTCTCCATGATGACCGCACGATTGGAATTATCATAATGATAACCATATATCACTATGAAAGAAGAATTTAAAAGAGAATTCCACAAAGTGTTTTTTTAACACAAGTCACAACAAAAGTAGCTGTCTACTCATCAAGACTGATTCTGCATCTTCAGCATCAATAAATTGTCTTCTGCCACTCATGCTTTGCCCATGAAGTCAACAGTGCCAATGAGAGCTTTGGCCATCTAATTGCAGAAAAACGCACGACACACCAGTGAAGGGCTCTAAAGTCAACAGCAGCATACAGACTATATCTTAGGCTTGACTTTGAACCATAAGGCATCAGCCTCCGTCCAAGGACGTGGTTGAATGAGCTAGCTCTAAGCAAAAGGTCAATGACTGTACAAAGAAACTCCAAGGACATGTATTTCTGTGCTCATGGTTTTAATTCAACTATGACTGATGTAAAATGGTTTGAATCCCAAAACCCCTGCAGAAAGTTCAATTTGGCCGAAGTATCAGCCTCTGATGCTAGAGAACGTGACATCAAGCACCATGTTGTCTGCAGCAAAAGTTCTGATATCAAATGGTTGTTAAAGCAAAGCAACCATCGGAAACAGTGTCAGAAAACCTTGAACTCATTCTAAATGCTAGAGGGCTCAGTCGGGAATTGAATATAATTGAAATAGAAAGCGTTTGTTGTTAGGAAGCCGAGGAAGTTAGCTTGCTTTGAAACAGCTGGGCTCGTCCGGGATTTGAACCCGGGACCTCTCGCACCCGAAGCGAGAATCATACCCCTAGACCAACGAGCCAGACCAGAATCACCTATGGCTACGTGTGTACAAATCTACAGTCACTTAATGTGGCCCTCTAAAAGATTGGGCAGGCACTAGTTTTAATAGAAAACACTTGTCGTTAGGAAGCCGCATTTCCTGGAAGGCAGCGACTCTGAGTATGGCTTGCACAAGGAAGAAAAAAACACGGCCTTTGTCTGAATCTGGGATATGTTGTAGTACAGATGAACAACAGTAATTATTTCAAAACCACAGTAGTTTTTATCTAAGCTCAACGTAGCCAGCTTGCTTTGAAAAGGCTGGGCTCGTCCGGGATTTGAACCCGGGACCTCTCTCACCCTAAGCGAGAATCATACCCCTAGACCAACGAGCCTGACTGCGAACACCAACAGCTACGTGTGTACACATGTACAGTCACTGAATGTTGCCCTCTAAAAGATTGGGCAGGCACTAATTTTAATAGAAAACGCTTGCCGTTAGGAAGCCGCATTTCCTGGAAGGCAGCGACTCTGAGTATGGTCTGTACAAGGAAAAAAAAAACACTTGACCTTTGACTGAATCTGGGCTATGTTGTAGTACAGATGAACAAAAGTAATTATTTCAAAAACTCAGCAGTTTTGAGGTGGGCTCAACGCAGCCAGCTTGCTATGAAACGACTGGGCTCGTCCGGGATTTGAACCCGGGACCTCTCGCACCCTAAGCGAGAATCATACCCCTAGACCAACGAGCCTCTCCGGTATGCCATGTTTTGTGTGGGTACCACAAATTTAGTGAAGCTCACCTGTATAACGGAACGTGTTCTGTTGTCGAGATACTTAAGTGTAGATATTTGAGCTTCAAAAACTACTTCAAGGGATACTACAGATTGACGGCCAATTTTGCCAAACAAGGCCCGGTGGCCTAATGGATAAGGCATCAGCCTCCGGAGCTGAGGATTGTGGGTTCAAGTCCCAACTGGGTCGTCTTTGATGGGCTACCTTTAAGATGACTTTGTGAGAATTTCAAGGAGGATTTTTCAATGACTATATCCATGATGACCGCACGATTGGAATTATCATAATGATAACCATATATCACTATGAAAGACGAATTTAAAAGAGAATTCCACAAAGTGTTTTTTTAACACAAGTCACAACAAAAGTAGCTGTCTACTCATCAAGACTGATTCTGCATCTTCAGCATCAATAAATTGTCTTCTGCCACTCATGCTTTGCCCATGAAGTCAACAGTGCCAATGAGAGCTTTGGCCATCTAATTGCAGAAAAACGCACGGCACACCAGTGAAGGGCTCTAAAAGTCAACAGCAGCATACAGACTATATCTTAGGCTTGACTTTGAACCATAAGGCATCAGCCTCCGTCCAAGGACGTGGTTGAATGAGCTAGCTCTAAGCAAAAGGTCAATGACTGTACAAAGAAACTCCAAGGACATGTATTTCTGTGCTCATGGTTTTAATTCAACTATGACTGATGTAAAATGGTTTGAATCCCAAAACCCCTGCAGAAAGTTCAATTTGGCCGAAATATCAGCCTCTGATGCTAGAGAACGTGACATCAAGCACCATGTTGTCTGCAGCAAAAGTTCTGATATCAAATGGTTGTTAAAGCAAAGCAACCATCGGAAACAGTGTCAGAAAACCTTGAACTCATTCTAAATGCTAGAGGGCTCAGTCGGGAATTGAATATAATTGAAATAGAAAGCGTTTGTTGTTAGGAAGCCGAGGAAGTTAGCTTGCTTTGAAACAGCTGGGCTCGTCCGGGATTTGAACCCGGGACCTCTCGCACCCGAAGCGAGAATCATACCCCTAGACCAACGAGCCAGACCAGAATCACCTATGGCTACGTGTGTACAAATCTACAGTCACTTAATGTGGCCCTCTAAAAGATTGGGCAGGCACTAGTTTTAATAGAAAACACTTGTCGTTAGGAAGCCGCATTTCCTGGAAGGCAGCGACTCTGAGTATGGCTTGCACAAGGAAGAAAAAAACACGGCCTTTGTCTGAATCTGGGATATGTTGTAGTACAGATGAACAACAGTAATTATTTCAAAACCACAGTAGTTTTTATCTAAGCTCAACGTAGCCAGCTTGCTTTGAAAAGGCTGGGCTCGTCCGGGATTTGAACCCGGGACCTCTCTCACCCTAAGCGAGAATCATACCCCTAGACCAACGAGCCTGACTGCGAACACCAACAGCTACGTGTGTACACATGTACAGTCACTGAATGTTGCCCTCTAAAAGATTGGGCAGGCACTAATTTTAATAGAAAACGCTTGCCGTTAGGAAGCCGCATTTCCTGGAAGGCAGCGACTCTGAGTATGGTCTGTACAAGGAAAAAAAAAACACTTGACCTTTGACTGAATCTGGGCTATGTTGTAGTACAGATGAACAAAAGTAATTATTTCAAAAACTCAGCAGTTTTGAGGTGGGCTCAACGCAGCCAGCTTGCTATGAAACGACTGGGCTCGTCCGGGATTTGAACCCGGGACCTCTCCATGATGACCGCACGATTGGAATTATCATAATGATAACCATATATCACTATGAAAGAAGAATTTAAAAGAGAATTCCACAAAGTGTTTTTTTAACACAAGTCACAACAAAAGTAGCTGTCTACTCATCAAGACTGATTCTGCATCTTCAGCATCAATAAATTGTCTTCTGCCACTCATGCTTTGCCCATGAAGTCAACAGTGCCAATGAGAGCTTTGGCCATCTAATTGCAGAAAAACGCACGACACACCAGTGAAGGGCTCTAAAGTCAACAGCAGCATACAGACTATATCTTAGGCTTGACTTTGAACCATAAGGCATCAGCCTCCGTCCAAGGACGTGGTTGAATGAGCTAGCTCTAAGCAAAAGGTCAATGACTGTACAAAGAAACTCCAAGGACATGTATTTCTGTGCTCATGGTTTTAATTCAACTATGACTGATGTAAAATGGTTTGAATCCCAAAACCCCTGCAGAAAGTTCAATTTGGCCGAAGTATCAGCCTCTGATGCTAGAGAACGTGACATCAAGCACCATGTTGTCTGCAGCAAAAGTTCTGATATCAAATGGTTGTTAAAGCAAAGCAACCATCGGAAACAGTGTCAGAAAACCTTGAACTCATTCTAAATGCTAGAGGGCTCAGTCGGGAATTGAATATAATTGAAATAGAAAGCGTTTGTTGTTAGGAAGCCGAGGAAGTTAGCTTGCTTTGAAACAGCTGGGCTCGTCCGGGATTTGAACCCGGGACCTCTCGCACCCGAAGCGAGAATCATACCCCTAGACCAACGAGCCAGACCAGAATCACCTATGGCTACGTGTGTACAAATCTACAGTCACTTAATGTGGCCCTCTAAAAGATTGGGCAGGCACTAGTTTTAATAGAAAACACTTGTCGTTAGGAAGCCGCATTTCCTGGAAGGCAGCGACTCTGAGTATGGCTTGCACAAGGAAGAAAAAAACACGGCCTTTGTCTGAATCTGGGATATGTTGTAGTACAGATGAACAACAGTAATTATTTCAAAACCACAGTAGTTTTTATCTAAGCTCAACGTAGCCAGCTTGCTTTGAAAAGGCTGGGCTCGTCCGGGATTTGAACCCGGGACCTCTCTCACCCTAAGCGAGAATCATACCCCTAGACCAACGAGCCTGACTGCGAACACCAACAGCTACGTGTGTACACATGTACAGTCACTGAATGTTGCCCTCTAAAAGATTGGGCAGGCACTAATTTTAATAGAAAACGCTTGCCGTTAGGAAGCCGCATTTCCTGGAAGGCAGCGACTCTGAGTATGGTCTGTACAAGGAAAAAAAAAACACTTGACCTTTGACTGAATCTGGGCTATGTTGTAGTACAGATGAACAAAAGTAATTATTTCAAAAACTCAGCAGTTTTGAGGTGGGCTCAACGCAGCCAGCTTGCTATGAAACGACTGGGCTCGTCCGGGATTTGAACCCGGGACCTCTCGCACCCTAAGCGAGAATCATACCCCTAGACCAACGAGCCTCTCCGGTATGCCATGTTTTGTGTGGGTACCACAAATTTAGTGAAGCTCACCTGTATAACGGAACGTGTTCTGTTGTCGAGATACTTAAGTGTAGATATTTGAGCTTCAAAAACTACTTCAAGGGATACTACAGATTGACGGCCAATTTTGCCAAACAAGGCCCGGTGGCCTAATGGATAAGGCATCAGCCTCCGGAGCTGAGGATTGTGGGTTCAAGTCCCAACTGGGTCGTCTTTGATGGGCTACCTTTAAGATGACTTTGTGAGAATTTCAAGGAGGATTTTTCAATGACTATATCCATGATGACCGCACGATTGGAATTATCATAATGATAACCATATATCACTATGAAAGACGAATTTAAAAGAGAATTCCACAAAGTGTTTTTTTAACACAAGTCACAACAAAAGTAGCTGTCTACTCATCAAGACTGATTCTGCATCTTCAGCATCAATAAATTGTCTTCTGCCACTCATGCTTTGCCCATGAAGTCAACAGTGCCAATGAGAGCTTTGGCCATCTAATTGCAGAAAAACGCACGGCACACCAGTGAAGGGCTCTAAAAGTCAACAGCAGCATACAGACTATATCTTAGGCTTGACTTTGAACCATAAGGCATCAGCCTCCGTCCAAGGACGTGGTTGAATGAGCTAGCTCTAAGCAAAAGGTCAATGACTGTACAAAGAAACTCCAAGGACATGTATTTCTGTGCTCATGGTTTTAATTCAACTATGACTGATGTAAAATGGTTTGAATCCCAAAACCCCTGCAGAAAGTTCAATTTGGCCGAAATATCAGCCTCTGATGCTAGAGAACGTGACATCAAGCACCATGTTGTCTGCAGCAAAAGTTCTGATATCAAATGGTTGTTAAAGCAAAGCAACCATCGGAAACAGTGTCAGAAAACCTTGAACTCATTCTAAATGCTAGAGGGCTCAGTCGGGAATTGAATATAATTGAAATAGAAAGCGTTTGTTGTTAGGAAGCCGAGGAAGTTAGCTTGCTTTGAAACGGCTGGGCTCGTCCGGGATTTGAACCCAGGACCTCTCGCACCCGAAGCGAGAATCATACCCCTAGACCAACGAGCCAGACCAGAATCACCTATGGCTACGTGTGTACACATCTACAGTCACTTAATGTGGCCCTCTAAAAGATTGGGCAGGCACTAGTTTTAATAGAAAACACTTGTCGTTAGGAAGCCGCATTTCCTGGAAGGCAGCGACTCTGAGTATGGCCTGCACAAGGAAGAAAAAAACACGACCTTTGTCTGAATCTGGGATATGTTTTAGTACAGATGAACAACAGTAATTATTTCAAAACCACAGTAGTTTTTATCTAAGCTCAACGTAGCCAGCTTGCTTTGAAACGGCTGGGCTCGTCCGGGATTTGAACCCGGGACCTCTCGCACCCTAAGCGAGAATCATACCCCTAGACCAACGAGCCTGACTGCGAACACCAACAGCTACGTGTGTACACATGTACAGTCACTGAATGTTGCCCTCTAAAAGATTGGGCAGGCACTAATTTTAATAGAAAACGCTTGCCGTTAGGAAGCCGCATTTCCTGGAAGGCAGCGACTCTGAGTATGGTCTGTACAAGGAAAAAAAAAACACTTGACCTTTGACTGAATCTGGGCTATGTTGTAGTACAGATGAACAAAAGTAATTATTTCAAAAACTCAGCAGTTTTGAGGTGGGCTCAACGCAGCCAGCTTGCTATGAAACGACTGGGCTCGTCCGGGATTTGAACCCGGGACCTCTCGCACCCTAAGCGAGAATCATACCCCTAGACCAACGAGCCTCTCCGGTATGCCATGTTTTGTGTGGGTACCACAAATTTAGTGAAGCTCACCTGTATAACGGAACGTGTTCTGTTGTCGAGATACTTAAGTGTAGATATTTGAGCTTCAAAAACTACTTCAAGGGATACTACAGATTGACGGCCAACTTTGCCAAACAAGGCCCGGTGGCCTAATGGATAAGGCATCAGCCTCCGGAGCTGAGGATTGTGGGTTCAAGACCCAACTGTGTCGTCTTTGATGGGCTACCTTTAAGATGGCTTTGTGAGAATTTTAAGGAGGATTTTTCAATGACTATATCCATGATGACCGCACGATTGGAATTATCATAATGATAACCATATATCACTATGAAAGACGAATTTAAAAGAGAATTCCACAAAGTGTTTTTTTAACACAAGTCACAACAAAAGTAGCTGTCTACTCATCAAGACTGATTCTGCATCTTCAGCATCAATAAATTGTCTTCTGCCACTCATGCTTTGCCCATGAAGTCAACAGTGCCAATGAGAGCTTTGGCCATCTAATTGCAGAAAAACGCACGGCACACCAGTGAAGGGCTCTAAAAGTCAACAGCAGCATACAGACTATATCTTAGGCTTGACTTTGAACCATAAGGCATCAGCCTCCGTCCAAGTACGTGGTTGAATGAGCTAGCTCTAAGCAAAAGGTCAATGACTGTACAAAGAAACTCCAAGGACATGTATTTCTGTGCTCATGGTTTTAATTCAACTATGACTGATGTAAAATGGTTTGAATCCCAAAACCCCTGCAGAAAGTTCAATTTGGCCGAAATATCAGCCTCTGATGCTAGAGAACGTGACATCAAGCACCATGTTGTCTGCAGCAAAAGTTCTGATATCAAATGGTTGTTAAAGCAAAGCAACCATCGGAAACAGTGTCAGAAAACCTTGAACTCATTCTAAATGCTAGAGGGCTCAGTCGGGAATTGAATATAATTGAAATAGAAAGCGTTTGTTGTTAGGAAGCCGAGGAAGTTAGCTTGCTTTGAAACGGCTGGGCTCGTCCGGGATTTGAACCCGGGACCTCTCGCACCCGAAGCGAGAATCATACCCCTAGACCAACGAGCCAGACCAGAATCACCTATGGCTACGTGTGTACACATCTACAGTCACTTAATATGGCCCTCTAAAAGATTGGGCAGGCACTAGTTTTAATAGAAAACACTTGTCGTTAGGAAGCCGCATTTCCTGGAAGGCAGCGACTCTGAGTATGGCCTGCACAAGGAAGAAAAAAACACGACCTTTGTCTGAATCTGGGATATGTTGTAGTACAGATGAACAACAGTAATTATTTCAAAACCACAGTAGTTTTTATCTAAGCTCAACGTAGCCAGCTTGCTTTGAAACGGCTGGGCTCGTCCGGGATTTGAACCCGGGACCTCTCGCACCCTAAGCGAGAATCATACCCCTAGACCAACGAGCCTGACTGCAAACACCAACAGCTACGTGTGTACACATGTACAGTCACTGAATGTTGCCCTCTAAAAGATTGGGCAGGCACTAATTTTAATAGAAAACGCTTGCCGTTAGGAAGCCGCATTTCCTGGAAGGCAGCGACTCTGAGTATGGTCTGTACAAGGAAAAAAAAAACACTTGACCTTTGACTGAATCTGGGCTATGTTGTAGTACAGATGAACAAAAGTAATTATTTCAAAAACTCAGCAGTTTTGAGGTGGGCTCAACGCAGCCAGCTTGCTATGAAACGACTGGGCTCGTCCGGGATTTGAACCCGGGACCTCTCGCACCCTAAGCGAGAATCATACCCCTAGACCAACGAGCCTCTCCGGTATGCCATGTTTTGTGTGGGTACCACAAATTTAGTGAAGCTCACCTGTATAACGGAACGTGTTCTGTTGTCGAGATACTTAAGTGTAGATATTTGAGCTTCAAAAACTACTTCAAGGGATACTACAGATTGACGGCCAATTTTGCCAAACAAGGCCCGGTGGCCTAATGGATAAGGCATCAGCCTCCGGAGCTGAGGATTGTGGGTTCAAGTCCCAACTGGGTCGTCTTTGATGGGCTACCTTTAAGATGACTTTGTGAGAATTTCAAGGAGGATTTTTCAATGACTATATCCATGATGACCGCACGATTGGAATTATCATAATGATAACCATATATCACTATGAAAGACGAATTTAAAAGAGAATTCCACAAAGTGTTTTTTTAACACAAGTCACAACAAAAGTAGCTGTCTACTCATCAAGACTGATTCTGCATCTTCAGCATCAATAAATTGTCTTCTGCCACTCATGCTTTGCCCATGAAGTCAACAGTGCCAATGAGAGCTTTGGCCATCTAATTGCAGAAAAACGCACGGCACACCAGTGAAGGGCTCTAAAAGTCAACAGCAGCATACAGACTATATCTTAGGCTTGACTTTGAACCATAAGGCATCAGCCTCCGTCCAAGTACGTGGTTGAATGAGCTAGCTCTAAGCAAAAGGTCAATGACTGTACAAAGAAACTCCAAGGACATGTATTTCTGTGCTCATGGTTTTAATTCAACTATGACTGATGTAAAATGGTTTGAATCCCAAAACCCCTGCAGAAAGTTCAATTTGGCCGAAATATCAGCCTCTGATGCTAGAGAACGTGACATCAAGCACCATGTTGTCTGCAGCAAAAGTTCTGATATCAAATGGTTGTTAAAGCAAAGCAACCATCGGAAACAGTGTCAGAAAACCTTGAACTCATTCTAAATGCTAGAGGGCTCAGTCGGGAATTGAATATAATTGAAATAGAAAGCGTTTGTTGTTAGGAAGCCGAGGAAGTTAGCTTGCTTTGAAACGGCTGGGCTCGTCCGGGATTTGAACCCGGGACCTCTCGCACCCGAAGCGAGAATCATACCCCTAGACCAACGAGCCAGACCAGAATCACCTATGGCTACGTGTGTACACATCTACAGTCACTTAATATGGCCCTCTAAAAGATTGGGCAGGCACTAGTTTTAATAGAAAACACTTGTCGTTAGGAAGCCGCATTTCCTGGAAGGCAGCGACTCTGAGTATGGCCTGCACAAGGAAGAAAAAAACACGACCTTTGTCTGAATCTGGGATATGTTGTAGTACAGATGAACAACAGTAATTATTTCAAAACCACAGTAGTTTTTATCTAAGCTCAACGTAGCCAGCTTGCTTTGAAACGGCTGGGCTCGTCCGGGATTTGAACCCGGGACCTCTCGCACCCTAAGCGAGAATCATACCCCTAGACCAACGAGCCTGACTGCAAACACCAACAGCTACGTGTGTACACATGTACAGTCACTGAATGTTGCCCTCTAAAAGATTGGGCAGGCACTAATTTTAATAGAAAACGCTTGCCGTTAGGAAGCCGCATTTCCTGGAAGGCAGCGACTCTGAGTATGGTCTGTACAAGGAAAAAAAAAACACTTGACCTTTGACTGAATCTGGGCTATGTTGTAGTACAGATGAACAAAAGTAATTATTTCAAAAACTCAGCAGTTTTGAGGTGGGCTCAACGCAGCCAGCTTGCTATGAAACGACTGGGCTCGTCCGGGATTTGAACCCGGGACCTCTCGCACCCTAAGCGAGAATCATACCCCTAGACCAACGAGCCTCTCCGGTATGCCATGTTTTGTGTGGGTACCACAAATTTAGTGAAGCTCACCTGTATAACGGAACGTGTTCTGTTGTCGAGATACTTAAGTGTAGATATTTGAGCTTCAAAAACTACTTCAAGGGATACTACAGATTGACGGCCAATTTTGCCAAACAAGGCCCGGTGGCCTAATGGATAAGGCATCAGCCTCCGGAGCTGAGGATTGTGGGTTCAAGTCCCAACTGGGTCGTCTTTGATGGGCTACCTTTAAGATGACTTTGTGAGAATTTCAAGGAGGATTTTTCAATGACTATATCCATGATGACCGCACGATTGGAATTATCATAATGATAACCATATATCACTATGAAAGACGAATTTAAAAGAGAATTCCACAAAGTGTTTTTTTAACACAAGTCACAACAAAAGTAGCTGTCTACTCATCAAGACTGATTCTGCATCTTCAGCATCAATAAATTGTCTTCTGCCACTCATGCTTTGCCCATGAAGTCAACAGTGCCAATGAGAGCTTTGGCCATCTAATTGCAGAAAAACGCACGGCACACCAGTGAAGGGCTCTAAAAGTCAACAGCAGCATACAGACTATATCTTAGGCTTGACTTTGAACCATAAGGCATCAGCCTCCGTCCAAGGACGTGGTTGAATGAGCTAGCTCTAAGCAAAAGGTCAATGACTGTACAAAGAAACTCCAAGGACATGTATTTCTGTGCTCATGGTTTTAATTCAACTATGACTGATGTAAAATGGTTTGAATCCCAAAACCCCTGCAGAAAGTTCAATTTGGCCGAAATATCAGCCTCTGATGCTAGAGAACGTGACATCAAGCACCATGTTGTCTGCAGCAAAAGTTCTGATATCAAATGGTTGTTAAAGCAAAGCAACCATCGGAAACAGTGTCAGAAAACCTTGAACTCATTCTAAATGCTAGAGGGCTCAGTCGGGAATTGAATATAATTGAAATAGAAAGCGTTTGTTGTTAGGAAGCCGAGGAAGTTAGCTTGCTTTGAAACGGCTGGGCTCGTCCGGGATTTGAACCCGGGACCTCTCGCACCCGAAGCGAGAATCATACCCCTAGACCAACGAGCCAGACCAGAATCACCTATGGCTACGTGTGTACACATCTACAGTCACTTAATGTGGCCCTCTAAAAGATTGGGCAGGCACTAGTTTTAATAGAAAACACTTGTCGTTAGGAAGCCGCATTTCCTGGAAGGCAGCGACTCTGAGTATGGCCTGCACAAGGAAGAAAAAAAAAACACGACCTTTGTCTGAATCTGGGATATGTTGTAGTACAGATGAACAACAGTAATTATTTCAAAACCACAGTAGTTTTTATCTAAGCTCAACGTAGCCAGCTTGCTTTGAAACGGCTGGGCTCGTCCGGGATTTGAACCCGGGACCTCTCGCACCCTAAGCGAGAATCATACCCCTAGACCAACGAGCCTGACTGCGAACACCAGCAGCTACGTGTGTACACATGTACAGTCACTGAATGTTGCCCTCTAAAAGATTGGGCAGGCACTAATTTTAATAGAAAACGCTTGCCGTTAGGAAGCCGCATTTCCTGGAAGGCAGCGACTCTGAGTATGGTCTGTACAAGGAAAAAAAAAACACTTGACCTTTGACTGAATCTGGGCTATGTTGTAGTACAGATGAACAAAAGTAATTATTTCAAAAACTCAGCAGTTTTGAGGTGGGCTCAACGCAGCCAGCTTGCTATGAAACGACTGGGCTCGTCCGGGATTTGAACCCGGGACCTCTCGCACCCTAAGCGAGAATCATACCCCTAGACCAACGAGCCTCTCCGGTATGCCATGTTTTGTGTGGGTACCACAAATTTAGTGAAGCTCACCTGTATAACGGAACGTGTTCTGTTGTCGAGATACTTAAGTGTAGATATTTGAGCTTCAAAAACTACTTCAAGGGATACTACAGATTGACGGCCAATTTTGCCAAACAAGGCCCGGTGGCCTAATGGATAAGGCATCAGCCTCCGGAGCTGAGGATTGTGGGTTCAAGTCCCAACTGGGTCGTCTTTGATGGGCTACCTTTAAGATGGCTTTGTGAGAATTTCAAGGAGGATTTTTCAATGACTATATCCATGATGACCGCACGATTGGAATTATCATAATGATAACCATATATCACTATGAAAGACGAATTTTAAAGAGAATTCCACAAAGTGTTTTTTTAACACAAGTCACAACAAAAGTAGCTGTCTACTCATCAAGACTGATTCTGCATCTTCAGCATCAATAAATTGTCTTCTGCCACTCATGCTTTGCCCATGAAGTCAACAGTGCCAATGAGAGCTTTGGCCATCTAATTGCAGAAAAACGCACGGCACACCAGTGAAGGGCTCTAAAAGTCAACAGCAGCATACAGACTATATCTTAGGCTTGACTTTGAACCATAAGGCATCAGCCTCCGTCCAAGGACGTGGTTGAATGAGCTAGCTCTAAGCAAAAGGTCAATGACTGTACAAAGAAACTCCAAGGACATGTATTTCTGTGCTCATGGTTTTAATTCAACTATGACTGATGTAAAATGGTTTGAATCCCAAAACCCCTGCAGAAAGTTCAATTTGGCCGAAATATCAGCCTCTGATGCTAGAGAACGTGACATCAAGCACCATGTTGTCTGCAGCAAAAGTTCTGATATCAAATGGTTGTTAAAGCAAAGCAACCATCGGAAACAGTGTCAGAAAACCTTGAACTCATTCTAAATGCTAGAGGGCTCAGTCGGGAATTGAATATAATTGAAATAGAAAGCGTTTGTTGTTAGGAAGCCGAGGAAGTTAGCTTGCTTTGAAACGGCTGGGCTCGTCCGGGATTTGAACCCGGGACCTCTCGCACCCGAAGCGAGAATCATACCCCTAGACCAACGAGCCAGAACAGAATCACCTATGGCTACGTGTGTACACATCTACAGTCACTTAATGTGGCCCTCTAAAAGATTGGGCAGGCACTAGTTTTAATAGAAAACACTTGTCGTTAGGAAGCCGCATTTCCTGGAAGGCAGCGACTCTGAGTATGGCCTGCACAAGGAAGAAAAAAACACGACCTTTGTCTGAATCTGGGATATGTTGTAGTACAGATGAACAACAGTAATTATTTCAAAACCACAGTAGTTTTTATCTAAGCTCAACGTAGCCAGCTTGCTTTGAAACAGCTGGGCTCGTCCGGGATTTGAACCCGGGACCTCTCGCACCTTAAGCGAGAATCATACCCCTAGACCAACGAGCCTGACTGCGAACACCAACAGCTACGTGTGTACACATGTACAGTCACTGAATGTTGCCCTCTAAAAGATTGGGCAGGCACTAATTTTATTAGAAAACGCTTGCCGTTAGGAAGCCGCATTTCCTGGAAGGCAGCGACTCTGAGTATGGTCTGTACAAGGAAAAAAAAAACACTTGACCTTTGACTGAATCTGGGCTATGTTGTAGTACAGATGAACAAAAGTAATTATTTCAAAAACTCAGCAGTTTTGAGGTGGGCTCAACGCAGCCAGCTTGCTATGAAACGACTGGGCTCGTCCGGGATTTGAACCCGGGACCTCTCCATGATGACCGCACGATTGGAATTATCATAATGATAACCATATATCACTATGAAAGAAGAATTTAAAAGAGAATTCCACAAAGTGTTTTTTTAACACAAGTCACAACAAAAGTAGCTGTCTACTCATCAAGACTGATTCTGCATCTTCAGCATCAATAAATTGTCTTCTGCCACTCATGCTTTGCCCATGAAGTCAACAGTGCCAATGAGAGCTTTGGCCATCTAATTGCAGAAAAACGCACGGCACACCAGTGAAGGGCTCTAAAAGTCAACAGCAGCATACAGACTATATCTTAGGCTTGACTTTGAACCATAAGGCATCAGCCTCCGTCCAAGGACGTGGTTGAATGAGCTAGCTCTAAGCAAAAGGTCAATGACTGTACAAAGAAACTCCAAGGACATGTATTTCTGTGCTCATGGTTTTAATTCAACTATGACTGATGTAAAATGGTTTGAATCCCAAAACCCCTGCAGAAAGTTCAATTTGGCCGAAGTATCAGCCTCTGATGCTAGAGAACGTGACATCAAGCACCATGTTGTCTGCAGCAAAAGTTCTGATATCAAATGGTTGTTAAAGCAAAGCAACCATCGGAAACAGTGTCAGAAAACCCTTGAACTCATTCTAAATGCTAGAGGGCTCAGTCGGGAATTGAATATAATTGAAATAGAAAGCATTTGTTGTTAGGAAGCCGAGGAAGTTAGCTTGCTTTGAAACGGCTGGGCTCGTCCAGGATTTGAACCCGGGACCTCTCGCACCCGAAGCAAGAATCATACCCCTAGACCAACGAGCCAGACCAGAATCACCTATGGCTACATGTGTGCACATCTACAGTCACTTAATGTGGCCCTCTAAAAGATTGGGCAGGCACTAGTTTTAATAGAAAACACTTGTCGTTAGGAAGCCGCATTTCCTGGAAGGCAGCGACTCTGAGTATGACCTGCACAAGGAAGAAAAAAACACGACCTTTGACTGTATCTGGGATATGTTGTAGTACAGATGAACAACAGTAATTATTTCAAAACCACAGTAGCTTTTATCTAAGCTCAACGTAGCCAGCTTGCTTTGAAACGGCTGGGCTCGTCTGGGATTTGAACCCGGGACCTCTCGCACCCTAAGCGAGAATCATACCCCTAGACCAACGAGCCTGACTGCGAACACCAACAGCTACGTGTGTACACATGTACAGTCACTGAATGTTGCCCTCTAAAAGATTGGGCAGGCACTAATTTTAATAGAAAACGCTTGCCGTTAGGAAGCCGCATTTCCTGGAAGGCAGCGACTCTGAGTATGGTCTGTACAAGGAAAAAAAAAACACTTGACCTTTGACTGAATCTGGGCTATGTTGTAGTACAGATGAACAAAAGTAATTATTTCAAAACCTCAGCAGTTTTGAGGTGGGCTCAACGCAGCCAGCTTGCAATGAAACGACTGGGCTCGTCCGGGATTTGAACCCGGGACCTCTCGCACCCTAAGCGAGAATCATACCCCTAGACCAACGAGCCTCTCCGGTATGCCATGTTTTGTGTGGGTACCACAAATTTAGTGAAGCTCGCCTGTATAACGGAACGTGTTCTGTTGTCGAGATACTTAAGTGTAGATATTTGAGCTTCAAAAACTACTTCAAGGGATACTACAGATTGACGGCCAACTTTGCCAAACAAGGCCCGGTGGCATAATGGATAAGGCATCAGCCTCCGGAGCTAAGGATTTGTGGGTTCAAGTCCCACCTGGGTCGTCTTTGATGGGCTACCTTTAAGATGGCTTTGTGAGAATTTCAAGGAGGATATATGACTATATCCATGATGACCGCACGATTGGAATTATCATAATGATAACCATATATCACTATGAAAGACGAATTTAAAAGAGAATTCCACAAAGTGTTTTTTTAACACAAGTCACAACAAAAGTAGCTGTCTACTCATCAAGACTGATTCTGCATCTTCAGCATCAATAAATTGTCTTCTGCCACTCATGCTTTGCCCATGAAGTCAACAGTGCCAATGAGAGCTTTGGCCATCTAATTGCAGAAAAACGCACGGCACACCAGTGAAGGGCTCTAAAAGTCAACAGCAGCATACAGACTATATCTTAGGCTTGACTTTGAACCATAAGGCATCAGCCTCCGTCCAAGGACGTGGTTGAATGAGCTAGCTCTAAGCAAAAGGTCAATGACTGTACAAAGAAACTCCAAGGACATGTATTTCTGTGCTCATCGTTTTAATTCAACTATGACTGATGTAAAATGGTTTGAATCCCAAAACCCCTGCAGAAAGTTCAATTTGGCCAAAGTATCAGCCTCTGATGCTAGAGAACGTGACATCAAGCACCATGTTGTCTGCAGCAAAACTTCTGATATCAAATGGTTGTTAAAGCAAAGCAACCATCGGAAACAGTGTCAGAAAACCCTTGAACTCATTCTAAATGCTAGAGGGCTCAGTCGGGAATTGAATATAATTGAAATAGAAAGCGTTTGTTGTTAGGAAGCAGAGGAAGTTAGCTTGCTTTGAAACGGCTGGGCTCGTCCGGGATTTGAACCCGGGACCTCTCGCACCCGAAGCAAGAATCATACCCCTAGACCAACGAGCCAGACCAGAATCACCTATGGCTACATGTGTGCACATCTACAGTCACTTAATGTGGCCCTCTAAAAGATTGGGCAGGCACTAGTTTTAATAGAAAACACTTGTCGTTAGGAAGCCGCATTTCCTGGAAGGCAGCGACTCTGAGTATGACCTGCACAAGGAAGAAAAAAACACGACCTTTGACTGTATCTGGGATATGTTGTAGTACAGATGAACAACAGTAATTATTTCAAAACCACAGTAGCTTTTATCTAAGCTCAACGTAGCCAGCTTGCTTTGAAACGGCTGGGCTCGTCTGGGATTTGAACCCGGGACCTCTCGCACCCTAAGCGAGAATCATACCCCTAGACCAACGAGCCTGACTGCGAACACCAACAGCTACGTGTGTACACATGTACAGTCACTGAATGTTGCCCTCTAAAAGATTGGGCAGGCACTAATTTTAATAGAAAACGCTTGCCGTTAGGAAGCCGCATTTCCTGGAAGGCAGCGACTCTGAGTATGGTCTGTACAAGGAAAAAAAAAACACTTGACCTTTGACTGAATCTGGGCTATGTTGTAGTACAGATGAACAAAAGTAATTATTTCAAAACCTCAGCAGTTTTGAGGTGGGCTCAACGCAGCCAGCTTGCAATGAAACGACTGGGCTCGTCCGGGATTTGAACCCGGGACCTCTCGCACCCTAAGCGAGAATCATACCCCTAGACCAACGAGCCTCTCCGGTATGCCATGTTTTGTGTGGGTACCACAAATTTAGTGAAGCTCGCCTGTATAACGGAACGTGTTCTGTTGTCGAGATACTTAAGTGTAGATATTTGAGCTTCAAAAACTACTTCAAGGGATACTACAGATTGACGGCCAACTTTGCCAAACAAGGCCCGGTGGCATAATGGATAAGGCATCAGCCTCCGGAGCTAAGGATTTGTGGGTTCAAGTCCCACCTGGGTCGTCTTTGATGGGCTACCTTTAAGATGGCTTTGTGAGAATTTCAAGGAGGATATATGACTATATCCATGATGACCGCACGATTGGAATTATCATAATGATAACCATATATCACTATGAAAGACGAATTTAAAAGAGAATTCCACAAAGTGTTTTTTTAACACAAGTCACAACAAAAGTAGCTGTCTACTCATCAAGACTGATTCTGCATCTTCAGCATCAATAAATTGTCTTCTGCCACTCATGCTTTGCCCATGAAGTCAACAGTGCCAATGAGAGCTTTGGCCATCTAATTGCAGAAAAACGCACGGCACACCAGTGAAGGGCTCTAAAAGTCAACAGCAGCATACAGACTATATCTTAGGCTTGACTTTGAACCATAAGGCATCAGCCTCCGTCCAAGGACGTGGTTGAATGAGCTAGCTCTAAGCAAAAGGTCAATGACTGTACAAAGAAACTCCAAGGACATGTATTTCTGTGCTCATCGTTTTAATTCAACTATGACTGATGTAAAATGGTTTGAATCCCAAAACCCCTGCAGAAAGTTCAATTTGGCCAAAGTATCAGCCTCTGATGCTAGAGAACGTGACATCAAGCACCATGTTGTCTGCAGCAAAACTTCTGATATCAAATGGTTGTTAAAGCAAAGCAACCATCGGAAACAGTGTCAGAAAACCCTTGAACTCATTCTAAATGCTAGAGGGCTCAGTCGGGAATTGAATATAATTGAAATAGAAAGCGTTTGTTGTTAGGAAGCAGAGGAAGTTAGCTTGCTTTGAAACGGCTGGGCTCGTCCGGGATTTGAACCCGGGATCTCTCGCACCCGAAGCGAGAATCATACCCCTAGACCAACAAGCCAGACAAGAATCACCTATGGCTACGTGTGTACACATGTACAGTCACTTAATGTGGCCCTCTAAAAGATTGGGCAGGCACTAGTTTTAATAGAAAACACTTGTCGTTAGGAAGCCGCATTTCCTGGAAGGCAGCGACTCTGAGTATGGCCTGCACAAGGAAAAAAAAAACGCGACCTTTGACTGAATCTGGGATATGTTGTAGTACAGATGAACAACAGTATTTATTTCAAAAACACAGTAGTTTTTATCTAAGCTCAATGTAGCCAGCTTGCTTTGAAACAGCTGGGCTCGTCCGGGATTTGAACCCGGGACCTCTTGCACCCTAAGCGAGAATCATACCCCTAGACCAACGAGCCTGACTGCGAACACCAACAGCTACGTGTGTACACATGTACAGTCACTGAATGTTGCCCTCTAAAAGATTGGGCAGGCACTAATTTTAATAGAAAACGCTTGCCGTTAGGAAGCCGCATTTCCTGGAAGGCAGCGACTCTGAGTATGGTCTGTACAAGGAAAAAAAAAACACTTGACCTTTGACTGAATCTGGGCTATGTTGTAGTACAGATGAACAAAAGTAATTATTTCAAAAACTCAGCAGTTTTGAGGTGGGCTCAACGCAGCCAGCTTGCTATGAAACGACTGGGCTCGTCCGGGATTTGAACCCGGGACCTCTCGCACCCTAAGCGAGAATCATACCCCTAGACCAACGAGCCTCTCCGGTATGCCATGTTTTGTGTGGGTACCACAAATTTAGTGAAGCTCACCTGTATAACGGAACGTGTTCTGTTGTCGAGATACTTAAGTGTAGATATTTGAGCTTCAAAAACTACTTCAAGGGATACTACAGATTGACGGCCAACTTTGCCAAACAAGGCCCGGTGGCCTAATGGATAAGGCATCAGCCTCCGGAGCTGAGGATTGTGGGTTCAAGTCCCAACTGGGTCGTCTTTGATGGGCTACCTTTAAGATGGCTTTGTGAGAATTTCAAGGAGGATTTTTCAATGACTATATCCATGATGACCGCACGATTGGAATTATCATAATGATAACCATATATCACTATGAAAGACGAATTTAAAAGAGAATTCCACAAAGTGTTTTTTTAACACAAGTCACAACAAAAGTAGCTGTCTACTCATCAAGACTGATTCTGCATCTTCAGCATCAATAAATTGTCTTCTGCCACTCATGCTTTGCCCATGAAGTCAACAGTGCCAATGAGAGCTTTGGCCATCTAATTGCAGAAAAACGCACGGCACACCAGTGAAGGGCTCTAAAAGTCAACAGCAGCATACAGACTATATCTTAGGCTTGACTTTGAACCATAAGGCATCAGCCTCCGTCCAAGGACGTGGTTGAATGAGCTAGCTCTAAGCAAAAGGTCAATGACTGTACAAAGAAACTCCAAGGACATGTATTTCTGTGCTCATGGTTTTAATTCAACTATGACTGATGTAAAATGGTTTGAATCCCAAAACCCCTGCAGAAAGTTCAATTTGGCCGAAATATCAGCCTCTGATGCTAGAGAACGTGACATCAAGCACCATGTTGTCTGCAGCAAAAGTTCTGATATCAAATGGTTGTTAAAGCAAAGCAACCATCGGAAACAGTGTCAGAAAACCTTGAACTCATTCTAAATGCTAGAGGGCTCAGTCGGGAATTGAATATAATTGAAATAGAAAGCGTTTGTTGTTAGGAAGCCGAGGAAGTTAGCTTGCTTTGAAACAGCTGGGCTCGTCCGGGATTTGAACCCGGGACCTCTCGCACCCGAAGCGAGAATCATACCCCTAGACCAACGAGCCAGACCAGAATCACCTATGGCTACGTGTGTACAAATCTACAGTCACTTAATGTGGCCCTCTAAAAGATTGGGCAGGCACTAGTTTTAATAGAAAACACTTGTCGTTAGGAAGCCGCATTTCCTGGAAGGCAGCGACTCTGAGTATGGCTTGCACAAGGAAGAAAAAAACACGGCCTTTGTCTGAATCTGGGATATGTTGTAGTACAGATGAACAACAGTAATTATTTCAAAACCACAGTAGTTTTTATCTAAGCTCAACGTAGCCAGCTTGCTTTGAAAAGGCTGGGCTCGTCCGGGATTTGAACCCGGGACCTCTCTCACCCTAAGCGAGAATCATACCCCTAGACCAACGAGCCTGACTGCGAACACCAACAGCTACGTGTGTACACATGTACAGTCACTGAATGTTGCCCTCTAAAAGATTGGGCAGGCACTAATTTTAATAGAAAACGCTTGCCGTTAGGAAGCCGCATTTCCTGGAAGGCAGCGACTCTGAGTATGGTCTGTACAAGGAAAAAAAAAACACTTGACCTTTGACTGAATCTGGGCTATGTTGTAGTACAGATGAACAAAAGTAATTATTTCAAAAACTCAGCAGTTTTGAGGTGGGCTCAACGCAGCCAGCTTGCTATGAAACGACTGGGCTCGTCCGGGATTTGAACCCGGGACCTCTCCATGATGACCGCACGATTGGAATTATCATAATGATAACCATATATCACTATGAAAGAAGAATTTAAAAGAGAATTCCACAAAGTGTTTTTTTAACACAAGTCACAACAAAAGTAGCTGTCTACTCATCAAGACTGATTCTGCATCTTCAGCATCAATAAATTGTCTTCTGCCACTCATGCTTTGCCCATGAAGTCAACAGTGCCAATGAGAGCTTTGGCCATCTAATTGCAGAAAAACGCACGACACACCAGTGAAGGGCTCTAAAGTCAACAGCAGCATACAGACTATATCTTAGGCTTGACTTTGAACCATAAGGCATCAGCCTCCGTCCAAGGACGTGGTTGAATGAGCTAGCTCTAAGCAAAAGGTCAATGACTGTACAAAGAAACTCCAAGGACATGTATTTCTGTGCTCATGGTTTTAATTCAACTATGACTGATGTAAAATGGTTTGAATCCCAAAACCCCTGCAGAAAGTTCAATTTGGCCGAAGTATCAGCCTCTGATGCTAGAGAACGTGACATCAAGCACCATGTTGTCTGCAGCAAAAGTTCTGATATCAAATGGTTGTTAAAGCAAAGCAACCATCGGAAACAGTGTCAGAAAACCTTGAACTCATTCTAAATGCTAGAGGGCTCAGTCGGGAATTGAATATAATTGAAATAGAAAGCGTTTGTTGTTAGGAAGCCGAGGAAGTTAGCTTGCTTTGAAACAGCTGGGCTCGTCCGGGATTTGAACCCGGGACCTCTCGCACCCGAAGCGAGAATCATACCCCTAGACCAACGAGCCAGACCAGAATCACCTATGGCTACGTGTGTACAAATCTACAGTCACTTAATGTGGCCCTCTAAAAGATTGGGCAGGCACTAGTTTTAATAGAAAACACTTGTCGTTAGGAAGCCGCATTTCCTGGAAGGCAGCGACTCTGAGTATGGCTTGCACAAGGAAGAAAAAAACACGGCCTTTGTCTGAATCTGGGATATGTTGTAGTACAGATGAACAACAGTAATTATTTCAAAACCACAGTAGTTTTTATCTAAGCTCAACGTAGCCAGCTTGCTTTGAAAAGGCTGGGCTCGTCCGGGATTTGAACCCGGGACCTCTCTCACCCTAAGCGAGAATCATACCCCTAGACCAACGAGCCTGACTGCGAACACCAACAGCTACGTGTGTACACATGTACAGTCACTGAATGTTGCCCTCTAAAAGATTGGGCAGGCACTAATTTTAATAGAAAACGCTTGCCGTTAGGAAGCCGCATTTCCTGGAAGGCAGCGACTCTGAGTATGGTCTGTACAAGGAAAAAAAAACACTTGACCTTTGACTGAATCTGGGCTATGTTGTAGTACAGATGAACAAAAGTAATTATTTCAAAAACTCAGCAGTTTTGAGGTGGGCTCAACGCAGCCAGCTTGCTATGAAACGACTGGGCTCGTCCGGGATTTGAACCCGGGACCTCTCGCACCCTAAGCGAGAATCATACCCCTAGACCAACGAGCCTCTCCGGTATGCCATGTTTTGTGTGGGTACCACAAATTTAGTGAAGCTCACCTGTATAACGGAACGTGTTCTGTTGTCGAGATACTTAAGTGTAGATATTTGAGCTTCAAAAACTACTTCAAGGGATACTACAGATTGACGGCCAATTTTGCCAAACAAGGCCCGGTGGCCTAATGGATAAGGCATCAGCCTCCGGAGCTGAGGATTGTGGGTTCAAGTCCCAACTGGGTCGTCTTTGATGGGCTACCTTTAAGATGACTTTGTGAGAATTTCAAGGAGGATTTTTCAATGACTATATCCATGATGACCGCACGATTGGAATTATCATAATGATAACCATATATCACTATGAAAGACGAATTTAAAAGAGAATTCCACAAAGTGTTTTTTTAACACAAGTCACAACAAAAGTAGCTGTCTACTCATCAAGACTGATTCTGCATCTTCAGCATCAATAAATTGTCTTCTGCCACTCATGCTTTGCCCATGAAGTCAACAGTGCCAATGAGAGCTTTGGCCATCTAATTGCAGAAAAACGCACGGCACACCAGTGAAGGGCTCTAAAAGTCAACAGCAGCATACAGACTATATCTTAGGCTTGACTTTGAACCATAAGGCATCAGCCTCCGTCCAAGGACGTGGTTGAATGAGCTAGCTCTAAGCAAAAGGTCAATGACTGTACAAAGAAACTCCAAGGACATGTATTTCTGTGCTCATGGTTTTAATTCAACTATGACTGATGTAAAATGGTTTGAATCCCAAAACCCCTGCAGAAAGTTCAATTTGGCCGAAATATCAGCCTCTGATGCTAGAGAACGTGACATCAAGCACCATGTTGTCTGCAGCAAAAGTTCTGATATCAAATGGTTGTTAAAGCAAAGCAACCATCGGAAACAGTGTCAGAAAACCTTGAACTCATTCTAAATGCTAGAGGGCTCAGTCGGGAATTGAATATAATTGAAATAGAAAGCGTTTGTTGTTAGGAAGCCGAGGAAGTTAGCTTGCTTTGAAACGGCTGGGCTCGTCCGGGATTTGAACCCAGGACCTCTCGCACCCGAAGCGAGAATCATACCCCTAGACCAACGAGCCAGACCAGAATCACCTATGGCTACGTGTGTACACATCTACAGTCACTTAATGTGGCCCTCTAAAAGATTGGGCAGGCACTAGTTTTAATAGAAAACACTTGTCGTTAGGAAGCCGCATTTCCTGGAAGGCAGCGACTCTGAGTATGGCCTGCACAAGGAAGAAAAAAACACGACCTTTGTCTGAATCTGGGATATGTTGTAGTACAGATGAACAACAGTAATTATTTCAAAACCACAGTAGTTTTTATCTAAGCTCAACGTAGCCAGCTTGCTTTGAAACGGCTGGGCTCGTCCGGGATTTGAACCCGGGACCTCTCGCACCCTAAGCGAGAATCATACCCCTAGACCAACGAGCCTGACTGCGAACACCAACAGCTACGTGTGTACACATGTACAGTCACTGAATGTTGCCCTCTAAAAGATTGGGCAGGCACTAATTTTAATAGAAAACGCTTGCCGTTAGGAAGCCGCATTTCCTGGAAGGCAGCGACTCTGAGTATGGTCTGTACAAGGAAAAAAAAAACACTTGACCTTTGACTGAATCTGGGCTATGTTGTAGTACAGATGAACAAAAGTAATTATTTCAAAAACTCAGCAGTTTTGAGGTGGGCTCAACGCAGCCAGCTTGCTATGAAACGACTGGGCTCGTCCGGGATTTGAACCCGGGACCTCTCGCACCCTAAGCGAGAATCATACCCCTAGACCAACGAGCCTCTCCGGTATGCCATGTTTTGTGTGGGTACCACAAATTTAGTGAAGCTCACCTGTATAACGGAACGTGTTCTGTTGTCGAGATACTTAAGTGTAGATATTTGAGCTTCAAAAACTACTTCAAGGGATACTACAGATTGACGGCCAACTTTGCCAAACAAGGCCCGGTGGCCTAATGGATAAGGCATCAGCCTCCGGAGCTGAGGATTGTGGGTTCAAGACCCAACTGTGTCGTCTTTGATGGGCTACCTTTAAGATGGCTTTGTGAGAATTTTAAGGAGGATTTTTCAATGACTATATCCATGATGACCGCACGATTGGAATTATCATAATGATAACCATATATCACTATGAAAGACGAATTTAAAAGAGAATTCCACAAAGTGTTTTTTTAACACAAGTCACAACAAAAGTAGCTGTCTACTCATCAAGACTGATTCTGCATCTTCAGCATCAATAAATTGTCTTCTGCCACTCATGCTTTGCCCATGAAGTCAACAGTGCCAATGAGAGCTTTGGCCATCTAATTGCAGAAAAACGCACGGCACACCAGTGAAGGGCTCTAAAAGTCAACAGCAGCATACAGACTATATCTTAGGCTTGACTTTGAACCATAAGGCATCAGCCTCCGTCCAAGTACGTGGTTGAATGAGCTAGCTCTAAGCAAAAGGTCAATGACTGTACAAAGAAACTCCAAGGACATGTATTTCTGTGCTCATGGTTTTAATTCAACTATGACTGATGTAAAATGGTTTGAATCCCAAAACCCCTGCAGAAAGTTCAATTTGGCCGAAATATCAGCCTCTGATGCTAGAGAACGTGACATCAAGCACCATGTTGTCTGCAGCAAAAGTTCTGATATCAAATGGTTGTTAAAGCAAAGCAACCATCGGAAACAGTGTCAGAAAACCTTGAACTCATTCTAAATGCTAGAGGGCTCAGTCGGGAATTGAATATAATTGAAATAGAAAGCGTTTGTTGTTAGGAAGCCGAGGAAGTTAGCTTGCTTTGAAACGGCTGGGCTCGTCCGGGATTTGAACCCGGGACCTCTCGCACCCGAAGCGAGAATCATACCCCTAGACCAACGAGCCAGACCAGAATCACCTATGGCTACGTGTGTACACATCTACAGTCACTTAATATGGCCCTCTAAAAGATTGGGCAGGCACTAGTTTTAATAGAAAACACTTGTCGTTAGGAAGCCGCATTTCCTGGAAGGCAGCGACTCTGAGTATGGCCTGCACAAGGAAGAAAAAAACACGACCTTTGTCTGAATCTGGGATATGTTGTAGTACAGATGAACAACAGTAATTATTTCAAAACCACAGTAGTTTTTATCTAAGCTCAACGTAGCCAGCTTGCTTTGAAACGGCTGGGCTCGTCCGGGATTTGAACCCGGGACCTCTCGCACCCTAAGCGAGAATCATACCCCTAGACCAACGAGCCTGACTGCAAACACCAACAGCTACGTGTGTACACATGTACAGTCACTGAATGTTGCCCTCTAAAAGATTGGGCAGGCACTAATTTTAATAGAAAACGCTTGCCGTTAGGAAGCCGCATTTCCTGGAAGGCAGCGACTCTGAGTATGGTCTGTACAAGGAAAAAAAAAACACTTGACCTTTGACTGAATCTGGGCTATGTTGTAGTACAGATGAACAAAAGTAATTATTTCAAAAACTCAGCAGTTTTGAGGTGGGCTCAACGCAGCCAGCTTGCTATGAAACGACTGGGCTCGTCCGGGATTTGAACCCGGGACCTCTCGCACCCTAAGCGAGAATCATACCCCTAGACCAACGAGCCTCTCCGGTATGCCATGTTTTGTGTGGGTACCACAAATTTAGTGAAGCTCACCTGTATAACGGAACGTGTTCTGTTGTCGAGATACTTAAGTGTAGATATTTGAGCTTCAAAAACTACTTCAAGGGATACTACAGATTGACGGCCAATTTTGCCAAACAAGGCCCGGTGGCCTAATGGATAAGGCATCAGCCTCCGGAGCTGAGGATTGTGGGTTCAAGTCCCAACTGGGTCGTCTTTGATGGGCTACCTTTAAGATGACTTTGTGAGAATTTCAAGGAGGATTTTTCAATGACTATATCCATGATGACCGCACGATTGGAATTATCATAATGATAACCATATATCACTATGAAAGACGAATTTAAAAGAGAATTCCACAAAGTGTTTTTTTAACACAAGTCACAACAAAAGTAGCTGTCTACTCATCAAGACTGATTCTGCATCTTCAGCATCAATAAATTGTCTTCTGCCACTCATGCTTTGCCCATGAAGTCAACAGTGCCAATGAGAGCTTTGGCCATCTAATTGCAGAAAAACGCACGGCACACCAGTGAAGGGCTCTAAAAGTCAACAGCAGCATACAGACTATATCTTAGGCTTGACTTTGAACCATAAGGCATCAGCCTCCGTCCAAGGACGTGGTTGAATGAGCTAGCTCTAAGCAAAAGGTCAATGACTGTACAAAGAAACTCCAAGGACATGTATTTCTGTGCCCATGGTTTTAATTCAACTATGACTGATGTAAAATGGTTTGAATCCCAAAACCCCTGCAGAAAGTTCAATTTGGCCGAAATATCAGCCTCTGATGCTAGAGAACGTGACATCAAGCACCATGTTGTCTGCAGCAAAAGTTCTGATATCAAATGGTTGTTAAAGCAAAGCAACCATCGGAAACAGTGTCAGAAAACCTTGAACTCATTCTAAATGCTAGAGGGCTCAGTCGGGAATTGAATATAATTGAAATAGAAAGCGTTTGTTGTTAGGAAGCCGAGGAAGTTAGCTTGCTTTGAAACGGCTGGGCTCGTCCGGGATTTGAACCCGGGACCTCTCGCACCCGAAGCAAGAATCATACCCCTAGACCAACGAGCCAGACCAGAATCACCTATGGCTACGTGTGTACACATCTACAGTCACTTAATGTGGCCCTCTAAAAGATTGGGCAGGCACTAGTTTTAATAGAAAACACTTGTCGTTAGGAAGCCGCATTTCCTGGAAGGCAGCGACTCTGAGTATGGCCTGCACAAGGAAGAAAAAAAAAACACGACCTTTGTCTGAATCTGGGATATGTTGTAGTACAGATGAACAACAGTAATTATTTCAAAACCACAGTAGTTTTTATCTAAGCTCAACGTAGCCAGCTTGCTTTGAAACGGCTGGGCTCGTCCGGGATTTGAACCCGGGACCTCTCGCACCCTAAGCGAGAATCATACCCCTAGACCAACGAGCCTGACTGCGAACACCAGCAGCTACGTGTGTACACATGTAAAGTCACTGAATGTTGCCCTCTAAAAGATTGGGCAGGCACTAATTTTAATAGAAAACGCTTGCCGTTAGGAAGCCGCATTTCCTGGAAGGCAGCGACTCTGAGTATGGTCTGTACAAGGAAAAAAAAAACACTTGACCTTTGACTGAATCTGGGCTATGTTGTAGTACAGATGAACAAAAGTAATTATTTCAAAAACTCAGCAGTTTTGAGGTGGGCTCAACGCAGCCAGCTTGCTATGAAACGACTGGGCTCGTCCGGGATTTGAACCCGGGACCTCTCGCACCCTAAGCGAGAATCATACCCCTAGACCAACGAGCCTCTCCGGTATGCCATGTTTTGTGTGGGTACCACAAATTTAGTGAAGCTCACCTGTATAACGGAACGTGTTCTGTTGTCGAGATACTTAAGTGTAGATATTTGAGCTTCAAAAACTACTTCAAGGGATACTACAGATTGACGGCCAACTTTGCCAAACAAGGCCCGGTGGCCTAATGGATAAGGCATCAGCCTCCGGAGCTGAGGATTGTGGGTTCAAGTCCCAACTGGGTCGTCTTTGATGGGCTACCTTTAAGATGGCTTTGTGAGAATTTCAAGGAGGATTTTTCAATGACTATATCCATGATGACCGCACGATTGGAATTATCATAATGATAACCATATATCACTATGAAAGACGAATTTAAAAGAGAATTCCACAAAGTGTTTTTTTAACACAAGTCACAACAAAAGTAGCTGTCTACTCATCAAGACTGATTCTGCATCTTCAGCATCAATAAATTGTCTTCTGCCACTCATGCTTTGCCCATGAAGTCAACAGTGCCAATGAGAGCTTTGGCCATCTAATTGCAGAAAAACGCACGGCACACCAGTGAAGGGCTCTAAAAGTCAACAGCAGCATACAGACTATATCTTAGGCTTGACTTTGAACCATAAGGCATCAGCCTCCGTCCAAGGACGTGGTTGAATGAGCTAGCTCTAAGCAAAAGGTCAATGACTGTACAAAGAAACTCCAAGGACATGTATTTCTGTGCTCATGGTTTTAATTCAACTATGACTGATGTAAAATGGTTTGAATCCCAAAACCCCTGCAGAAAGTTCAATTTGGCCGAAATATCAGCCTCTGATGCTAGAGAACGTGACATCAAGCACCATGTTGTCTGCAGCAAAAGTTCTGATATCAAATGGTTGTTAAAGCAAAGCAACCATCGGAAACAGTGTCAGAAAACCTTGAACTCATTCTAAATGCTAGAGGGCTCAGTCGGGAATTGAATATAATTGAAATAGAAAGCGTTTGTTGTTAGGAAGCCGAGGAAGTTAGCTTGCTTTGAAACGGCTGGGCTCGTCCGGGATTTGAACCCGGGACCTCTCGCACCCGAAGCGAGAATCATACCCCTAGACCAACGAGCCAGACCAGAATCACCTATGGCTACGTGTGTACACATCTACAGTCACTTAATGTGGCCCTCTAAAAGATTGGGCAGGCACTAGTTTTAATAGAAAACACTTGTCGTTAGGAAGCCGCATTTCCTGGAAGGCAGCGACTCTGAGTATGGCCTGCACAAGGAAGAAAAAAACACGACCTTTGTCTGAATCTGGGATATGTTGTAGTACAGATGAACAACAGTAATTATTTCAAAACCACAGTAGTTTTTATCTAAGCTCAACGTAGCCAGCTTGCTTTGAAACGGCTGGGCTCGTCCGGGATTTGAACCCGGGACCTCTCGCACCCTAAGCGAGAATCATACCCCTAGACCAACGAGCCTGACTGCGAACACCAACAGCTACGTGTGTACACATGTACAGTCACTGAATGTTGCCCTCTAAAAGATTGGGCAGGCACTAATTTTAATAGAAAACGCTTGCCGTTAGGAAGCCGCATTTCCTGGAAGGCAGCGACTCTGAGTATGGTCTGTACAAGGAAAAAAAAAACACTTGACCTTTGACTGAATCTGGGCTATGTTGTAGTACAGATGAACAAAAGTAATTATTTCAAAAACTCAGCAGTTTTGAGGTGGGCTCAACGCAGCCAGCTTGCTATGAAACGACTGGGCTCGTCCGGGATTTGAACCCGGGACCTCTCGCACCCTAAGCGAGAATCATACCCCTAGACCAACGAGCCTCTCCGGTATGCCATGTTTTGTGTGGGTACCACAAATTTAGTGAAGCTCACCTGTATAACGGAACGTGTTCTGTTGTCGAGATACTTAAGTGTAGATATTTGAGCTTCAAAAACTACTTCAAGGGATACTACAGATTGACGGCCAACTTTGCCAAACAAGGCCCGGTGGCCTAATGGATAAGGCATCAGCCTCCGGAGCTGAGGATTGTGGGTTCAAGACCCAACTGTGTCGTCTTTGATGGGCTACCTTTAAGATGGCTTTGTGAGAATTTTAAGGAGGATTTTTCAATGACTATATCCATGATGACCGCACGATTGGAATTATCATAATGATAACCATATATCACTATGAAAGACGAATTTAAAAGAGAATTCCACAAAGTGTTTTTTTAACACAAGTCACAACAAAAGTAGCTGTCTACTCATCAAGACTGATTCTGCATCTTCAGCATCAATAAATTGTCTTCTGCCACTCATGCTTTGCCCATGAAGTCAACAGTGCCAATGAGAGCTTTGGCCATCTAATTGCAGAAAAACGCACGGCACACCAGTGAAGGGCTCTAAAAGTCAACAGCAGCATACAGACTATATCTTAGGCTTGACTTTGAACCATAAGGCATCAGCCTCCGTCCAAGTACGTGGTTGAATGAGCTAGCTCTAAGCAAAAGGTCAATGACTGTACAAAGAAACTCCAAGGACATGTATTTCTGTGCTCATGGTTTTAATTCAACTATGACTGATGTAAAATGGTTTGAATCCCAAAACCCCTGCAGAAAGTTCAATTTGGCCGAAATATCAGCCTCTGATGCTAGAGAACGTGACATCAAGCACCATGTTGTCTGCAGCAAAAGTTCTGATATCAAATGGTTGTTAAAGCAAAGCAACCATCGGAAACAGTGTCAGAAAACCTTGAACTCATTCTAAATGCTAGAGGGCTCAGTCGGGAATTGAATATAATTGAAATAGAAAGCGTTTGTTGTTAGGAAGCCGAGGAAGTTAGCTTGCTTTGAAACGGCTGGGCTCGTCCGGGATTTGAACCCGGGACCTCTCGCACCCGAAGCGAGAATCATACCCCTAGACCAACGAGCCAGACCAGAACCACCTATGGCTACGTGTGTACACATCTACAGTCACTTAATATGGCCCTCTAAAAGATTGGGCAGGCACTAGTTTTAATAGAAAACACTTGTCGTTAGGAAGCCGCATTTCCTGGAAGGCAGCGACTCTGAGTATGGCCTGCACAAGGAAGAAAAAAACACGACCTTTGTCTGAATCTGGGATATGTTGTAGTACAGATGAACAACAGTAATTATTTCAAAACCACAGTAGTTTTTATCTAAGCTCAACGTAGCCAGCTTGCTTTGAAACGGCTGGGCTCGTCCGGGATTTGAACCCGGGACCTCTCGCATCCTAAGCGAGAATCATACCCCTAGACCAACGAGCCTGACTGCAAACACCAACAGCTACGTGTGTACACATGTACAGTCACTGAATGTTGCCCTCTAAAAGATTGGGCAGGCACTAATTTTAATAGAAAACGCTTGCCGTTAGGAAGCCGCATTTCCTGGAAGGCAGCGACTCTGAGTATGGTCTGTACAAGGAAAAAAAAAACACTTGACCTTTGACTGAATCTGGGCTATGTTGTAGTACAGATGAACAAAAGTAATTATTTCAAAAACTCAGCAGTTTTGAGGTGGGCTCAACGCAGCCAGCTTGCTATGAAACGACTGGGCTCGTCCGGGATTTGAACCCGGGACCTCTCGCACCCTAAGCGAGAATCATACCCCTAGAGCAACGAGCCTCTCCGGTATGCCATGTTTTGTGTGGGTACCACAAATTTAGTGAAGCTCACCTGTATAACGGAACGTGTTCTGTTGTCGAGATACTTAAGTGTAGATATTTGAGCTTCAAAAACTACTTCAAGGGATACTACAGATTGACGGCCAATTTTGCCAAACAAGGCCCGGTGGCCTAATGGATAAGGCATCAGCCTCCGGAGCTGAGGATTGTGGGTTCAAGTCCCAACTGGGTCGTCTTTGATGGGCTACCTTTAAGATGGCTTTGTGAGAATTTCAAGGAGGATTTTTCAATGACTATATCCATGATGACCGCACGATTGGAATTATCATAATGATAACCATATATCACTATGAAAGACGAATTTAAAAGAGAATTCCACAAAGTGTTTTTTTAACACAAGTCACAACAAAAGTAGCTGTCTACTCATCAAGACTGATTCTGCATCTTCAGCATCAATAAATTGTCTTCTGCCACTCATGCTTTGCCCATGAAGTCAACAGTGCCAATGAGAGCTTTGGCCATCTAATTGCAGAAAAACGCACGGCACACCAGTGAAGGGCTCTAAAAGTCAACAGCAGCATACAGACTATATCTTAGGCTTGACTTTGAACCATAAGGCATCAGCCTCCGTCCAAGGACGTGGTTGAATGAGCTAGCTCTAAGCAAAAGGTCAATGACTGTACAAAGAAACTCCAAGGACATGTATTTCTGTGCTCATCGTTTTAATTCAACTATGACTGATGTAAAATGGTTTGAATCCCAAAACCCCTGCAGAAAGTTCAATTTGGCCAAAGTATCAGCCTCTGATGCTAGAGAACGTGACATCAAGCACCATGTTGTCTGCAGCAAAACTTCTGATATCAAATGGTTGTTAAAGCAAAGCAACCATCGGAAACAGTGTCAGAAAACCCTTGAACTCATTCTAAATGCTAGAGGGCTCAGTCGGGAATTGAATATAATTGAAATAGAAAGCGTTTGTTGTTAGGAAGCAGAGGAAGTTAGCTTGCTTTGAAACGGCTGGGCTCGTCCGGGATTTGAACCCGGGATCTCTCGCACCCGAAGCGAGAATCATACCCCTAGACCAACAAGCCAGACAAGAATCACCTATGGCTACGTGTGTACACATGTACAGTCACTTAATGTGGCCCTCTAAAAGATTGGGCAGGCACTAGTTTTAATAGAAAACACTTGTCGTTAGGAAGCCGCATTTCCTGGAAGGCAGCGACTCTGAGTATGGCCTGCACAAGGAAAAAAAAAACGCGACCTTTGACTGAATCTGGGATATGTTGTAGTACAGATGAACAACAGTATTTATTTCAAAAACACAGTAGTTTTTATCTAAGCTCAATGTAGCCAGCTTGCTTTGAAACAGCTGGGCTCGTCCGGGATTTGAACCCGGGACCTCTTGCACCCTAAGCGAGAATCATACCCCTACACCAACGAGCCTGACTGCGAACACCAACAGCTACGTGTGTACACATGTACAGTCACTGAATGTTGCCCTCTAAAAGATTGGGCAGGCACTAATTTTAATAGAAAACGCTTGCCGTTAGGAAGCCGCATTTCCTGGAAGGCAGCGACTCTGAGTATGGTCTGTACAAGGAAAAAAAAAACACTTGACCTTTGACTGAATCTGGGCTATGTTGTAGTACAGATGAACAAAAGTAATTATTTCAAAAACTCAGCAGTTTTGAGGTGGGCTCAACGCAGCCAGCTTGCTATGAAACGACTGGGCTCGTCCGGGATTTGAACCCGGGACCTCTCGCACCCTAAGCGAGAATCATACCCCTAGACCAACGAGCCTCTCCGGTATGCCATGTTTTGTGTGGGTACCACAAATTTAGTGAAGCTCACCTGTATAACGGAACGTGTTCTGTTGTCGAGATACTTAAGTGTAGATATTTGAGCTTCAAAAACTACTTCAAGGGATACTACAGATTGACGGCCAACTTTGCCAAACAAGGCCCGGTGGCCTAATGGATAAGGCATCAGCCTCCGGAGCTGAGGATTGTGGGTTCAAGTCCCAACTGGGTCGTCTTTGATGGGCTACCTTTAAGATGGCTTTGTGAGAATTTCAAGGAGGATTTTTCAATGACTATATCCATGATGACCGCACGATTGGAATTATCATAATGATAACCATATATCACTATGAAAGACGAATTTAAAAGAGAATTCCACAAAGTGTTTTTTTAACACAAGTCACAACAAAAGTAGCTGTCTACTCATCAAGACTGATTCTGCATCTTCAGCATCAATAAATTGTCTTCTGCCACTCATGCTTTGCCCATGAAGTCAACAGTGCCAATGAGAGCTTTGGCCATCTAATTGCAGAAAAACGCACGGCACACCAGTGAAGAGCTCTAAAAGTCAACAGCAGCATACAGACTATATCTTAGGCTTGACTTTGAACCATAAGGCATCAGCCTCCGTCCAAGGATGTGGTTGAATGAGCTAGCTCTAAGCAAAAGGTCAATGACTGTACAAAGAAACTCCAAGGACATGTATTTCTGTGCTCATGGTTTTAATTCAACTATGACTGATGTAAAATGGTTTGAATCCCAAAACCCCTGCAGAAAGTTCAATTTGGCCGAAATATCAGCCTCTGATGCTAGAGAACGTGACATCAAGCACCATGTTGTCTGCAGCAAAAGTTCTGATATCAAATGGTTGTTAAAGCAAAGCAACCATCGGAAACAGTGTCAGAAAACCTTGAACTCATTCTAAATGCTAGAGGGCTCAGTCGGGAATTGAATATAATTGAAATAGAAAGCGTTTGTTGTTAGGAAGCCGAGGAAGTTAGCTTGCTTTGAAACGGCTGGGCTCGTCCGGGATTTGAACCCGGGACCTCTCGCACCCGAAGCGAGAATCATACCCCTTGACCAACGAGCCAGACCAGAATCACCTATGGCTACGTGTGTACACATCTACAGTCACTTAATGTGGCCCTCTAAAAGATTGGGCAGGCACTAGTTTTAATAGAAAACACTTGTCGTTAGGAAGCCGCATTTCCTGGAAGGCAGCGACTCTGAGTATGGCCTGCACAAGGAAGAAAAAAACACGACCTTTGTCTGAATCTGTGATATGTTGTAGTACAGATGAACAACAGTAATTATTTCAAAACCACAGTAGTTTTTATCTAAGCTCAACGTAGCCAGCTTGCTTTGAAACGGCTGGGCTCGTCCGGGATTTGAACCCGGGACCTCTCGCACCCTAAGCGAGAATCATACCCCTAGACCAACGAGCCTGACTGCAAACACCAACAGCTACGTGTGTACACATGTACAGTCACTGAATGTTGCCCTCTAAAAGATTGGGCAGGCACTAATTTTAATAGAAAACGCTTGCCGTTAGGAAGCCGCATTTCCTGGAAGGCAGCGACTCTGAGTATGGTCTGTACAAGGAAAAAAAAACACTTGACCTTTGACTGAATCTGGGCTATGTTGTAGTACAGATGAACAAAAGTAATTATTTCAAAAACTCAGCAGTTTTGAGGTGGGCTCAACGCAGCCAGCTTGCTATGAAACGACTGGGCTCGTCCGGGATTTGAACCCGGGACCTCTCGCACCCTAAGCGAGAATCATACCCCTAGACCAACGAGCCTCTCCGGTATGCCATGTTTTGTGTGGGTACCACAAATTAGTGAAGCTCACCTGTATAACGGAACGTGTTCTGTTGTCGAGATACTTAAGTGTAGATATTTGAGCTTCAAAAACTACTTCAAGGGATACTACAGATTGACGGCCAATTTTGCCAAACAAGGCCCGGTGGCCTAATGGATAAGGCATCAGCCTCCGGAGCTGAGGATTGTGGGTTCAAGTCCCAACTGGGTCGTCTTTGATGGGCTACCTTTAAGATGGCTTTGTGAGAATTTCAAGGAGGATTTTTCAATGACTATATCCATGATGACCGCACGATTGGAATTATCATAATGATAACCATATATCACTATGAAAGACGAATTTAAAAGAGAATTCCACAAAGTGTTTTTTTAACACAAGTCACAACAAAAGTAGCTGTCTACTCATCAAGACTGATTCTGCATCTTCAGCATCAATAAATTGTCTTCTGCCACTCATGCTTTGCCCATGAAGTCAACAGTGCCAATGAGAGCTTTGGCCATCTAATTGCAGAAAAACGCACGGCACACCAGTGAAGGGCTCTAAAAGTCAACAGCAGCATACAGACTATATCTTAGGCTTGACTTTGAACCATAAGGCATCAGCCTCCGTCCAAGGACGTGGTTGAATGAGCTAGCTCTAAGCAAAAGGTCAATGACTGTACAAAGAAACTCCAAGGACATGTATTTCTGTGCTCATGGTTTTAATTCAACTATGACTGATGTAAAATGGTTTGAATCCCAAAACCCCTGCAGAAAGTTCAATTTGGCCGAAATATCAGCCTCTGATGCTAGAGAACGTGACATCAAGCACCATGTTGTCTGCAGCAAAAGTTCTGATATCAAATGGTTGTTAAAGCAAAGCAACCATCGGAAACAGTGTCAGAAAACCTTGAACTCATTCTAAATGCTAGAGGGCTCAGTCGGGAATTGAATATAATTGAAATAGAAAGCGTTTGTTGTTAGGAAGCCGAGGAAGTTAGCTTGCTTTGAAACGGCTGGGCTCGTCCGGGATTTGAACCCGGGACCTCTCGCACCCGAAGCGAGAATCATACCCCTAGACCAACGAGCCAGACCAGAATCACCTATGGCTACGTGTGTACACATCTACAGTCACTTAATGTGGCCCTCTAAAAGATTGGGCAGGCACTAGTTTTAATAGAAAACACTTGTCGTTAGGAAGCCGCATTTCCTGGAAGGCAGCGACTCTGAGTATGGCCTGCACAAGGAAGAAAAAAAAAACACGACCTTTGTCTGAATCTGGGATATGTTGTAATACAGATGAACAACAGTAATTATTTCAAAACCACAGTAGTTTTTATCTAAGCTCAACGTAGCCAGCTTGCTTTGAAACGGCTGGGCTCGTCCGGGATTTGAACCCGGGACCTCTCGCACCCTAAGCGAGAATCATACCCCTAGACCAACGAGCCTGACTGCGAACACCAGCAGCTACGTGTGTACACATGTACAGTCACTGAATGTTGCCCTCTAAAAGATTGGGCAGGCACTAATTTTAATAGAAAACGCTTGCCGTTAGGAAGCCGCATTTCCTGGAAGGCAGCGACTCTGAGTATGGTCTGTACAAGGAAAAAAAAAACACTTGACCTTTGACTGAATCTGGGCTATGTTGTAGTACAGATGAACAAAAGTAATTATTTCAAAAACTCAGCAGTTTTGAGGTGGGCTCAACGCAGCCAGCTTGCTATGAAACGACTGGGCTCGTCCGGGATTTGAACCCGGGACCTCTCGCACCCTAAGCGAGAATCATACCCCTAGACCAACGAGCCTCTCCGGTATGCCATGTTTTGTGTGGGTACCACAAATTTAGTGAAGCTCACCTGTATAACGGAACGTGTTCTGTTGTCGAGATACTTAAGTGTAGATATTTGAGCTTCAAAAACTACTTCAAGGGATACTACAGATTGACGGCCAACTTTGCCAAACAAGGCCCGGTGGCCTAATGGATAAGGCATCAGCCTCCGGAGCTGAGGATTGTGGGTTCAAGTCCCAACTGGGTCGTCTTTGATGGGCTACCTTTAAGATGGCTTTGTGAGAATTTCAAGGAGGATTTTTCAATGACTATATCCATGATGACCGCACGATTGGAATTATCATAATGATAACCATATATCACTATGAAAGACGAATTTAAAAGAGAATTCCACAAAGTGTTTTTTTAACACAAGTCACAACAAAAGTAGCTGTCTACTCATCAAGACTGATTCTGCATCTTCAGCATCAATAAATTGTCTTCTGCCACTCATGCTTTGCCCATGAAGTCAACAGTGCCAATGAGAGCTTTGGCCATCTAATTGCAGAAAAACGCACGGCACACCAGTGAAGGGCTCTAAAAGTCAACAGCAGCATACAGACTATATCTTAGGCTTGACTTTGAACCATAAGGCATCAGCCTCCGTCCAAGGACGTGGTTGAATGAGCTAGCTCTAAGCAAAAGGTCAATGACTGTACAAAGAAACTCCAAGGACATGTATTTCTGTGCTCATGGTTTTAATTCAACTATGACTGATGTAAAATGGTTTGAATCCCAAAACCCCTGCAGAAAGTTCAATTTGGCCGAAATATCAGCCTCTGATGCTAGAGAACGTGACATCAAGCACCATGTTGTCTGCAGCAAAAGTTCTGATATCAAATGGTTGTTAAAGCAAAGCAACCATCGGAAACAGTGTCAGAAAACCTTGAACTCATTCTAAATGCTAGAGGGCTCAGTCGGGAATTGAATATAATTGAAATAGAAAGCGTTTGTTGTTAGGAAGCCGAGGAAGTTAGCTTGCTTTGAAACGGCTGGGCTCGTCCGGGATTTGAACCCGGGACCTCTCGCACCCGAAGCGAGAATCATACCCCTAGACCAACGAGCCAGACCAGAATCACCTATGGCTACGTGTGTACACATCTACAGTCACTTAATGTGGCCCTCTAAAAGATTGGGCAGGCACTAGTTTTAATAGAAAACACTTGTCGTTAGGAAGCCGCATTTCCTGGAAGGCAGCGACTCTGAGTATGGCCTGCACAAGGAAGAAAAAAACACGACCTTTGTCTGAATCTGGGATATGTTGTAGTACAGATGAACAACAGTAATTATTTCAAAACCACAGTAGTTTTTATCTAAGCTCAACGTAGCCAGCTTGCTTTGAAACGGCTGGGCTCGTCCGGGATTTGAACCCGGGACCTCTCGCACCCTAAGCGAGAATCATACCCCTAGACCAACGAGCCTGACTGCGAACACCAACAGCTACGTGTGTACACATGTACAGTCACTGAATGTTGCCCTCTAAAAGATTGGGCAGGCACTAATTTTAATAGAAAACGCTTGCCGTTAGGAAGCCGCATTTCCTGGAAGGCAGCGACTCTGAGTATGGTCTGTACAAGGAAAAAAAAAACACTTGACCTTTGACTGAATCTGGGCTATGTTGTAGTACAGATGAACAAAAGTAATTATTTCAAAAACTCAGCAGTTTTGAGGTGGGCTCAACGCAGCCAGCTTGCTATGAAACGACTGGGCTCGTCCGGGATTTGAACCCGGGACCTCTCGCACCCTAAGCGAGAATCATACCCCTAGACCAACGAGCCTCTCCGGTATGCCATGTTTTGTGTGGGTACCACAAATTTAGTGAAGCTCACCTGTATAACGGAACGTGTTCTGTTGTCGAGAGACTTAAGTGTAGATATTTGAGCTTCAAAAACTACTTCAAGGGATACTACAGATTGACGGCCAACTTTGCCAAACAAGGCCCGATGGCCTAATGGATAAGGCATCAGCCTCCGGAGCTGAGGATTGTGGGTTCAAGTCCCACCTGGGTCATCTTTGATGGGCTACCTTTAAGATGGCTTTGTGAGAATTTCAAGGAGGATTTTTCAATGACTATATCCATGATGACCGCACGATTGGAATTATCATAATGATAACCATATATCACTATGAAAGACGAATTTAAAAGAGAATTCCACAAAGTGTTTTTTTAACACAAGTCACAACAAAAGTAGCTGTCTACTCATCAAGACTGATTCTGCATCTTCAGCATCAATAAATTGTCTTCTGCCACTCATGCTTTGCCCATGAAGTCAACAGTGCCAATGAGAGCTTTGGCCATCTAATTGCAGAAAAACGCACAGCACACCAGTGAAGGGCTCTAAAAGTCAACAGCAGCATACAGACTATATCTTAGGCTTGACTTTGAACCATAAGGCATCAGCCTCCGTCCAAGGACGTGGTTGAATGAGCTAGCTCTAAGCAAAAGGTCAATGACTGTACAAAGAAACTCCAAGGACATGTATTTCTGTGCTCATGGTTTTAATTCAACTATGACTGATGTAAAATGGTTTGAATCCCAAAACCCCTGCAGAAAGTTCAATTTGGCCGAAATATCAGCCTCTGATGCTAGAGAACGTGACATCAAGCACCATGTTGTCTGCAGCAAAAGTTCTGATATCAAATGGTTGTTAAAGCAAAGCAACCATCGGAAACAGTGTCAGAAAACCCTTGAACTCATTCTAAATGCTAGAGGGCTCAGTCGGGAATTGAATATAGTTTAAATAGAAAGCGTTTGTTGTTAGGAAGCCGAGGAAGTTAGCTTGCGTTGAAACGGCTGGGCTCGTCCGGGATTTGAACCCGGGACCTCTCGCACCCGAAGCGAGAATCATACCCCTAGACCAACGAGCCAGACCAGAATCACCTATGGCTACGTGTGTACACATCTACAGTCACTTAATGTGGCCCTCTAAAAGATTGGGCAGGCACTAGTTTTAATAGAAAACACTTGTCGTTAGGAAGCCGCATTTCCTGGAAGGCAGCGACTCTGAGTATGGCCTGCACAAGGAAGAAAAAAACACGACCTTTGACTGAATCTGGGATATGTTGTAGTACAGATGAACAACAGTAATTATTTCAAAACCACAGCAGTTTTTATCTAAGCTCAACGTAGCCAGCTTGCTTTGAATCGGCTGGGCTCGTCCGGGATTTGAACCCGGGACCTCTCGCACCCTAAGCGAGAATCATACCCCTAGACCAACGAGCCTGACTGCGAACACCAACAGCTACGTGTGTACACATGTACAGTCACTGAATGTTGCCCTCTAAAAGATTGGGCAGGCACTAATTTTAATAGAAAACGCTTGCCGTTAGGAAGCCGCATTTCCTGGAAGGCAGCGACTCTGAGTATGGTCTGTACAAGGAAAAAAAAAAACACTTGACCTTTGACTGAATCTGGGCTATGTTGTAGTACAGATGAACAAAAGTAATTATTTCAAAACCTCAGCAGTTTTGAGGTGGGCTCAACGCAGCCAGCTTGCAATGAAACGACTGGGCTCATCCGGGATTTGAACCCGGGACCTCTCGCACTCTAAGCGAGAATCATACCCCTAGACCAACGAGCCTCTCCGGTACACCATGTTTTGTGTGGGTACCACAAATTTAGTGAAGCTCACCTGTATAACGGAACGTGTTCTGTTGTCGAGATACTTAAGTGTAGATATTTAAGCTTCAAAAACTACTTCAAGGGATACTACAGATTGACGGCCAACTTTGCCAAACAAGGCCCGGTGGCCTAATGGATAAGGCGTCAGCCTCCGGAGCTGAGGATTGTTGGTTCAAATCCCACCTGGGTCGTCTTTGATGGGCTACCTTTAAGATGGCTTTGTGAGAATTTCAAGGAGGATTTTTCAATGACTATATCCATGATGACCGCACGATTGGAATTATCATAATGATAACCATATATCACTATGAAAGACGAATTTAAAAGAGAATTCCACAAAGTGTTTTTTTAACACAAGTCACAACAAAAGTAGCTGTCTACTCATCAAGACTGATTCTGCATCTTCAGCATCAATAAATTGTCTTCTGCCACTCATGCTTTGCCCATGAAGTCAACAGTGCCAATGAGAGCTTTGGCCATCTAATTGCAGAAAAACGCACGGCACACCAGTGAAGGGCTCTAAAAGTCAACAGCAGCATACAGACTATATCTTAGGCTTGACTTTGAACCATAAGGCATCAGCCTCCGTCCAAGGACGTGGTTGAATGAGCTAGCTCTAAGCAAAAGGTCAATGACTGTACAAAGAAACTCCAAGGACATGTATTTCTGTGCTCATGGTTTTAATTCAACTATGACTGATGTAAAATGGTTTGAATCCCAAAACCCCTGCAGAAAGTTCAATTTGGCCGAAATATCAGCCTCTGATGCTAGAGAACGTGACATCAAGCACCATGTTGTCTGCAGCAAAAGTTCTGATATCAAATGGTTGTTAAAGCAAAGCAACCATCGGAAACAGTGTCAGAAAACCTTGAACTCATTCTAAATGCTAGAGGGCTCAGTCGGGAATTGAATATAATTGAAATAGAAAGCGTTTGTTGTTAGGAAGCCGAGGAAGTTAGCTTGCTTTGAAACGGCTGGGCTCGTCCGGGATTTGAACCTGGGACCTCTCGCACCCGAAGCGAGAATCATACCCCTAGACCAACGAGCCAGACCAGAATCACATATGGCTACGTGTGTACACATCTACAGTCACTTAATGTGGCCCTCTAAAAGATTGGGCAGGCACTAGTTTTTTTTTCCTTTTTTTTCCCTTGTACTGGCCTGTACAAGGAAAAAAAAAACACGATCTTTGACTGAATCTTGGATATGTTGTAGTACAGATGAACAACAGTAATTATTTCAAAACCACAGTAGTTTTTATCTAAGCTCAACGTAGCCAGCTTGCTTTGAAACGGCTGGGCTCGTCCGGGATTTTAACCCGGGACCTCTCGCACCCTAAGCGAGAATCATACCCCTAGACCAACGAGCCTGACTGCAAACACCAACAGCTACGTGTGTACACATGTACAGTCACTGAATGTTGCCCTCTAAAAGATTGGGCAGGCACTAATTTTAATAGAAAACGCTTGCCGTTAGGAAGCCGCATTTCCTGGAAGGCAGCGACTCTGAGTATGGTCTGTACAAGGAAAAAAAAAAACACTTGACCTTTGACTGAATCTGGGCTATGTTGTAGTACAGATGACCAAAAGTAATTATTTCAAAACCTCAGCAGTTTTGAGGTGGGCTCAACGCAGCCAGCTTGCAATATAACGACTGGGCTCATCCGGGATTTGAACCCAGGACCTCTCGCACCCTAAGCGAGAATCATACCCCTAGACCAACGAGCCTCTCCGGTATGCCATGTTTTGTGTGGGTACCACAAATTTAGTGAAGCTCACCTGTATAACGGAACGTGTTCTGTTGTCGAGATACTTAAGTGCAGATATTTGAGCTTCAAAAACTACTTCAAGGGATACTACAGATTGACGGCCAACTTTGCCAAACAAGGCCCGGTGGCCTAATGGATAAGGAATCAGCCTCCGGAGCTGAGGATTGTGGGTTCAAGTCCCACCTGGGTCGTCTTTGATGGGCTACCTTTAAGATGGCTTTGTGAGAATTTCAAGGAGGATTTTTCAATGACTATATCCATGATGACCGCACGATTGGAATTATCATAATGATAACCATATATCACTATGAAAGAAGAATTTAAAAGAGAATTCCACAAAGTGTTTTTTTAACACAAGTCACAACAAAAGTAGCTGTCTACTCATCAAGACTGATTCTGCATCTTCAGCATCAATAAATTGTCTTCTGCCACTCATGCTTTGCCCATGAAGTCAACAGTGCCAATGAGAGCTTTGGCCATCTAATTGCAGAAAAACGCACGGCACACCAGTGAAGGGCTCTAAAAGTCAACAGCAGCATACAGACTATATCTTACTTGACTTTGAACCATAAGGCATCAGCCTCCGTCCAAGGACGTGGTTGAATGAGTTAGCTCTAAGCAAAAGGTCAATGACTGTACAAAGAAACTCCAAGGACATGTATTTCTGTGCTCATGGTTTTAATTCAACTATGACTGATGTAAAATGGTTTGAATCCCAAAACCCCTGCAGAAAGTTCAATTTGGCCGAAGTATCAGCCTCTAATGCAAGAGAACGTGACATCAAGCACCATGTTGTCTGCAGCAAAAGTTCTGATATCAAATGGTTGTTAAAGCAAAGCAACCATCGGAAACAGTGTCAGAAAACCCTTGAACTCATTCTAAATGCTAGAGGGCTCAGTCGGGAATTGAATATAGTTTAAATAGAAAGCGTTTGTTGTTAGGAAGCCGAGGAAGTTAGCTTGCGTTGAAACGGCTGGGCTCGTCCGGGATTTGAACCCGGGACCTCTCGCACCCGAAGCGAGAATCATACCCCTAGACCAACGAGCCAGACCAGAATCACCTATGGCTACGTGTGTACACATCTACAGTCACTTAATGTGGCCCTCTAAAAGATTGGGCAGGCACTAGTTTTAATAGAAAACACTTGTCGTTAGGAAGCCGCATTTCCTGGAAGGCAGCGACTCTGAGTATGGCCTGCACAAGGAAGAAAAAAACACGACCTTTGACTGAATCTGGGATATGTTGTAGTACAGATGAACAACAGTAATTATTTCAAAACCACAGCAGTTTTTATCTAAGCTCAACGTAGCCAGCTTGCTTTGAAACGGCTGGGCTCGTCCGGGATTTGAACCCGGGACCTCTCGCACCCTAAGCGAGAATCATACCCCTAGACCAACGAGCCTGACTGCGAACACCAACAGCTACGTGTGTACACATGTACAGTCACTGAATGTTGCCCTCTAAAAGATTGGGCAGGCACTAATTTTAATAGAAAACGCTTGCCGTTAGGAAGCCGCATTTCCTGGAAGGCAGCGACTCTGAGTATGGTCTGTACAAGGAAAAAAAAAAACACTTGACCTTTGACTGAATCTGGGCTATGTTGTAGTACAGATGAACAAAAGTAATTATTTCAAAACCTCAGCAGTTTTGAGGTGGGCTCAACGCAGCCAGCTTGCAATGAAACGACTGGGCTCATCCGGGATTTGAACCCGGGACCTCTCGCACTCTAAGCGAGAATCATACCCCTAGACCAACGAGCCTCTCCGGTACACCATGTTTTGTGTGGGTACCACAAATTTAGTGAAGCTCACCTGTATAACGGAACGTGTTCTGTTGTCGAGATACTTAAGTGTAGATATTTAAGCTTCAAAAACTACTTCAAGGGATACTACAGATTGACGGCCAACTTTGCCAAACAAGGCCCGGTGGCCTAATGGATAAGGCGTCAGCCTCCGGAGCTGAGGATTGTTGGTTCAAATCCCACCTGGGTCGTCTTTGATGGGCTACCTTTAAGATGGCTTTGTGAGAATTTCAAGGAGGATTTTTCAATGACTATATCCATGATGACCGCACGATTGGAATTATCATAATGATAACCATATATCACTATGAAAGACGAATTTAAAAGAGAATTCCACAAAGTGTTTTTTTAACACAAGTCACAACAAAAGTAGCTGTCTACTCATCAAGACTGATTCTGCATCTTCAGCATCAATAAATTGTCTTCTGCCACTCATGCTTTGCCCATGAAGTCAACAGTGCCAATGAGAGCTTTGGCCATCTAATTGCAGAAAAACGCACGGCACACCAGTGAAGGGCTCTAAAAGTCAACAGCAGCATACAGACTATATCTTAGGCTTGACTTTGAACCATAAGGCATCAGCCTCCGTCCAAGGACGTGGTTGAATGAGCTAGCTCTAAGCAAAAGGTCAATGACTGTACAAAGAAACTCCAAGGACATGTATTTCTGTGCTCATGGTTTTAATTCAACTATGACTGATGTAAAATGGTTTGAATCCCAAAACCCCTGCAGAAAGTTCAATTTGGCCGAAATATCAGCCTCTGATGCTAGAGAACGTGACATCAAGCACCATGTTGTCTGCAGCAAAAGTTCTGATATCAAATGGTTGTTAAAGCAAAGCAACCATCGGAAACAGTGTCAGAAAACCTTGAACTCATTCTAAATGCTAGAGGGCTCAGTCGGGAATTGAATATAATTGAAATAGAAAGCGTTTGTTGTTAGGAAGCCGAGGAAGTTAGCTTGCTTTGAAACGGCTGGGCTCGTCCGGGATTTGAACCTGGGACCTCTCGCACCCGAAGCGAGAATCATACCCCTAGACCAACGAGCCAGACCAGAATCACATATGGCTACGTGTGTACACATCTACAGTCACTTAATGTGGCCCTCTAAAAGATTGGGCAGGCACTAGTTTTTTTTTTCCTTTTTTTTCCCTTGTACTGGCCTGTACAAGGAAAAAAAAAACACGATCTTTGACTGAATCTTGGATATGTTGTAGTACAGATGAACAACAGTAATTATTTCAAAACCACAGTAGTTTTTATCTAAGCTCAACGTAGCCAGCTGGCTTTGAAACGGCTGGGCTCGTCCGGGATTTGAACCCGGGACCTCTCGCACCCTAAGCGAGAATCATACCCCTAGACCAACGAGCCTGACTGCAAACACCAACAGCTACGTGTGTTCACATGTACAGTCACTGAATGTTGCCCTCTAAAAGATTGGGCAGGCACTAATTTTAATAGAAAACGCTTGCCGTTAGGAAGCCGCATTTCCTGGAAGGCAGCGACTCTGAGTATGGTCTGAACAAGGAAAAAAACAAACACTTGACCTTTGACTGAATCTGGGCTATGTTGTAGTACAGATGACCAAAAGTAATTATTTCAAAACCTCAGCAGTTTTGAGGTGGGCTCAACGCAGCCAGCTTGCAATATAACGACTGGGCTCATCCGGGATTTGAACCCAGGACCTCTCGCACCCTAAGCGAGAATCATACCCCTAGACCAACGAGCCTCTCCGGTATGCCATGTTTTGTGTGGGTACCACAAATTTAGTGAAGCTCACCTGTATAACGGAACGTGTTCTGTTGTCGAGATACTTAAGTGCAGATATTTGAGCTTCAAAAACTACTTCAAGGGATACTACAGATTGACGGCCAACTTTGCCAAACAAGGCCCGGTGGCCTAATGGATAAGGAATCAGCCTCCGGAGCTGAGGATTGTGGGTTCAAGTCCCACCTGGGTCGTCTTTGATGGGCTACCTTTAAGATGGCTTTGTGAGAATTTCAAGGAGGATTTTTCAATGACTATATCCATGATGACCGCACGATTGGAATTATCATAATGATAACCATATATCACTATGAAAGAAGAATTTAAAAGAGAATTCCACAAAGTGTTTTTTTAACACAAGTCACAACAAAAGTAGCTGTCTACTCATCAAGACTGATTCTGCATCTTCAGCATCAATAAATTGTCTTCTGCCACTCATGCTTTGCCCATGAAGTCAACAGTGCCAATGAGAGCTTTGGCCATCTAATTGCAGAAAAACGCACGGCACACCAGTGAAGGGCTCTAAAAGTCAACAGCAGCATACAGACTATATCTTACTTGACTTTGAACCATAAGGCATCAGCCTCCGTCCAAGGACGTGGTTGAATGAGTTAGCTCTAAGCAAAAGGTCAATGACTGTACAAAGAAACTCCAAGGACATGTATTTCTGTGCTCATGGTTTTAATTCAACTATGACTGATGTAAAATGGTTTGAATCCCAAAACCCCTGCAGAAAGTTCAATTTGGCCGAAGTATCAGCCTCTGATGCTAGAGAACGTGACATCAAGCACCATGTTGTCTGCAGCAAAAGTTCTGATATCAAATGGTTGTTAAAGCAAAGCAACCATCGGAAACAGTGTCAGAAAACCCTTGAACTCATTCTAAATGCTAGAGGGCTCAGTCGGGAATTGAATATAGTTTAAATAGAAAGCGTTTGTTGTTAGGAAGCCGAGGAAGTTAGCTTGCGTTGAAACGGCTGGACTCGTCCGGGATTTGAACCCGGGACCTCTCGCACCCGAAGCGAGAATCATACCCCTAGACCAACGAGCCAGACCAGAATCACCTATGGCTACGTGTGTACACATCTACAGTCACTTAATGTGGCCCTCTAAAAGATTGGGCAGGCACTAGTTTTAATAGAAAACACTTGTCGTTAGGAAGCCGCATTTCCTGGAAGGCAGCGACTCTGAGTATGGCCTGCACAAGGAAGAAAAAAACACGACCTTTGACTGAATCTGGGATATGTTGTAGTACAGATGAACAACAGTAATTATTTCAAAACCACAGCAGTTTTTATCTAAGCTCAACGTAGCCAGCTTGCTTTGAAACGGCTGGGCTCGTCCGGGATTTGAACCCGGGACCTCTCGCACCCTAAGCGAGAATCATACCCCTAGACCAACGAGCCTGACTGCGAACACCAACAGCTACGTGTGTACACATGTACAGTCACTGAATGTTGCCCTCTAAAAGATTGGGCAGGCACTAATTTTAATAGAAAACGCTTGCCGTTAGGAAGCCGCATTTCCTGGAAGGCAGCGACTCTGAGTATGGTCTGTACAAGGAAAAAAAAAAACACTTGACCTTTGACTGAATCTGGGCTATGTTGTAGTACAGATGAACAAAAGTAATTATTTCAAAACCTCAGCAGTTTTGAGGTGGGCTCAACGCAGCCAGCTTGCAATGAAACGACTGGGCTCATCCGGGATTTGAACCCGGGACCTCTCGCACTCTAAGCGAGAATCATACCCCTAGACCAACGAGCCTCTCCGGTACACCATGTTTTGTGTGGGTACCACAAATTTAGTGAAGCTCACCTGTATAACGGAACGTGTTCTGTTGTCGAGATACTTAAGTGTAGATATTTAAGCTTCAAAAACTACTTCAAGGGATACTACAGATTGACGGCCAACTTTGCCAAACAAGGCCCGGTGGCCTAATGGATAAGGCGTCAGCCTCCGGAGCTGAGGATTGTTGGTTCAAATCCCACCTGGGTCGTCTTTGATGGGCTACCTTTAAGATGGCTTTGTGAGAATTTCAAGGAGGATTTTTCAATGACTATATCCATGATGACCGCACGATTGGAATTATCATAATGATAACCATATATCACTATGAAAGACGAATTTAAAAGAGAATTCCACAAAGTGTTTTTTTAACACAAGTCACAACAAAAGTAGCTGTCTACTCATCAAGACTGATTCTGCATCTTCAGCATCAATAAATTGTCTTCTGCCACTCATGCTTTGCCCATGAAGTCAACAGTGCCAATGAGAGCTTTGGCCATCTAATTGCAGAAAAACGCACGGCACACCAGTGAAGGGCTCTAAAAGTCAACAGCAGCATACAGACTATATCTTAGGCTTGACTTTGAACCATAAGGCATCAGCCTCCGTCCAAGGACGTGGTTGAATGAGCTAGCTCTAAGCAAAAGGTCAATGACTGTACAAAGAAACTCCAAGGACATGTATTTCTGTGCTCATGGTTTTAATTCAACTATGACTGATGTAAAATGGTTTGAATCCCAAAACCCCTGCAGAAAGTTCAATTTGGCCGAAGTATCAGCCTCTGATGCTAGAGAACGTGACATCAAGCACCATGTTGTCTGCAGCAAAAGTTCTGATATCAAATGGTTGTTAAAGCAAAGCAACCATCGGAAACAGTGTCAGAAAACCCTTGAACTCATTCTAAATGCTAGAGGGCTCAGGAATTGAATATAATTGAAATAGAAAGCTTTTGTTGTTAGGAAGCCGAGGAAGTTAGCTTGCTATGAAACAGCTGGGCTCGTCCGGGATTTGAACCCAGGACCTCTCGCACCCGAAGCGAGAATCATACCCCTAGACCAACGAGCCAGACCAGAATCACCTATGGCTACGTGTGTACACATATACAGTCACTTAATGTTGCCCTCTAAAAGATTGGGCAGGCACTAATTTTAATAGAAAACGCTTGCCGTTAGGATGCCGCATTTCCTGGAAGGCAGCGACTCTGAGTATGGTCCGTACAAGGAAAAAAAAAACACTTGACCTTTGACTGAATCTGGGCTATGTTGTAGTACAGATGAACAAAAGTAATTATTTCAAAAACTCAGCAGTTTTGAGGTGGGCTCAACGCAGCCAGCTTGCTATGAAACGACTGGGCTTGTCCGGGATTTGAACCCGGGACCTCTCGCACCCTAAGCGAGAATCATACCCCTAGACCAACGAGCCTTTCCGGTATGCCATGTTTTGTGTGGGTACCACAAATTTAGTGAAGCTCACCTGTATAACGGAACGTGTTCTGTTGTCGAGATACTTAAGTGTAGATATTTGAGCTTCAAAAACTACTTCAAGTGATACTACAGATTGACGGCCAACTTTGCCAAACAAGACCCGGTGGCCTAATGGATAAGGCATCAGCCTCCGGAGCTGAGGATTGTGGGTTCAAGTCCCACCTGGGTCGTCTTTGATGGGCTACCTTTAAGATGGCTTTGTGAGAATTTCAAGGAGGATATATGACTATATCCATGATGACCGCACGATTGGAATTATCATAATGATAACCATATATCACTATGAAAGACGAATTTAAAAGAGAATTCCACAAAGTGTTTTTTTAACACAAGTCACAACAAAAGTAGCTGTCTACTCATCAAGACTGATTCTGCATCTTCAGCATCAATAAATTGTCTTCTGCCACTCATGCTTTGCCCATGAAGTCAACAGTGCCAATGAGAGCTTTGGCCATCTAATTGCAGAAAAATGCACGGCACACCAGTGAAGGGCTCTAAAAGTCAACAGCAGCATACAGACTATATCTTAGGCTTGACTTTGAACCATAAGGCATCAGCCTCCGTCCAAGGACGTGGTTGAATGAGCTAGCTCTAAGCAAAAGGTCAATGACTGTACAAAGAAACTCCAAGGACATGTATTTCTGTGCTCATCGTTTTAATTCAACTATGACTGATGTAAAATGGTTTGAATCCCAAAACCCCTGCAGAAAGTTCAATTTGGCCGAAGTATCAGCCTCTGATGCTAGAGAACGTGACATCAAGCACCATGTTGTCTGCAGCAAAACTTCTGATATCAAATGGTTGTTAAAGCAAAGCAACCATCGGAAACAGTGTCAGAAAACCCTTGAACTCATTCTAAATGCTAGAGGGCTCAGTCGGGAATTGAATATAATTGAAATAGAAAGCGTTTGTTGTTAGGAAGCCGAGGAAGTTAGCTTGCTTTGAAACGGCTGGGCATGTCCGGGATTTGAACCCGGGACCTCTCGCACCCGAAGCAAGAATCATACCCCTAGACCAACGAGCCAGACCAAATTCACCTATGGCTACGTGTGTACACATGTACATTCACTTAATGTGGCCCTCTAAAAGATTGGGCAGGCACTAGTTTTAATAGAAAACACTTGTCGTTAGGAAGCCGCATTTCCTGGAAGGCAGCGACTCTGAGTATGGCCTGTACAAGGAAAAAAAAAACACGACCTTTGACTGAATCTTGGATATGTTGTAGTACAGATGAACAACAGTAATTATTTCAAAACCACAGTAGTTTTTATCTAAGCTCAACGTAGCCAGCTGGCTTTGAAACGGCTGGGCTCGTCCGGGATTTGAACCCGGGACCTCTCGCACCCTAAGCGAGAATCATACCCCTAGACCAACGAGCCTGACTGCGAACACCAACAGCTACGTGTGTACACATGTACAGTCACTGAATGTTGCCCTCTAAAAGATTGGGCAGGCACTAATTTTAATAGAAAACGCTTGCCGTTAGGAAGCCGCATTTCCTGGAAGGCAGCGACTCTGAGTATGGTCTGTACGAGGAAACAAAAACACTTGACCTTTGACTGAATCTGGGCTATGTTGTAGTACAGATGAACAACAGTAATTATTTCAAAACCTCAGCAGTTTTGAGGTGGGCTCAACGCATCCAGCTTGCAATGAAACGACTGGGCTCATCCGGGATTTGAACCCGGGACCTCTCACACCCTAAGCGAGAATCATACCCCTAGACCAACGAGCCTCTCCGGTACGCCATGTTTTGTGTGGGTACCACAAATTTAGTGAAGCTCACCTGTATAACGGAACGTGTTCTGTTGTCGAGATACTTAAGTGTAGATATTTGAGCTTCAAAAACTACTTCAAGGGATACTACAGATTGACGGCCAACTTTGCCAAACAAGGCCCGATGGCCTAATGGATAAGGCATCAGCCTCCGGAGCTGAGGATTGTGGGTTCAAGTCCCACCTGGGTCATCTTTGATGGGCTACCTTTAAGATGGCTTTGTGAGAATTTCAAGGAGGATTTTTCAATGACTATATCCATGATGACCGCACGATTGGAATTATCATAATGATAACCATATATCACTATGAAAGACGAATTTAAAAGAGAATTCCACAAAGTGTTTTTTTAACTCAAGTCACAACAAAAGTAGCTGTCTACTCATCAAGACTGATTCTGCATCTCCAGCATCAATAAATTGTCTTCTGCCACTCATGCTTTGCCCATGAAGTCAACAGTGCCAATGAGAGCTTTGGCCATCTAATTGCAGAAAAACGCACGGCACACCAGTGAAGGGCTCTAAAAGTCAACAGCAGCATACAGACTATATCTTAGGCTTGACTTTGAACCATAAGGCATCAGCCTCCGTCCAAGGACGTGGTTGAATGAGCTAGCTCTAAGCAAAAGGTCAATGACTATACAAAGAAACTCCAAGGACATGTATTTCTGTGCTCATGGTTTTAATTCAACTATGACTGATGTAAAATGGTTTGAATCCCAAAACCCCTGCAGAAAGTTCAATTTGGCCGAAGTATCAGCCTCTGATGCTAGAGAACGTGACATCAAGCACCATGTTGTCTGCAGCAAAAGTTCTGATATCAAATGGTTGTTAAAGCAAAGCAACCATCGGAAACAGTGTCAGAAAACCCTTGAACTCATTCTAAATGCTAGAGGGCTCAGTCGGGAATTGAATATAATTGAAATAGAAAGCGTTTGTTGTTAGGAAGCCAAGGAAGTTAGCTTGCTTTGAAACGGCTGGGCTCGTCCAGGATTTGAACCCAGGACCTCTCGCACCCGAAGCGAGAATCATAACCCTAGACCAACGAGCCAGACCAGAATCACCTATGGCTACGTGTGTACACATCTACAGTCACTTAATGTGGCCCTCTAAAAGATTGGGCAGGCACTAGTTTTAATAGAAAACACTTGTCGTTAGGAAGCCGCATTTCCTGGAAGGCAGCGACTCTGAGTATGGCCTGCACAAGGAAGAAAAAAACACGACCTTTGACTGAATCTGGGATATGTTGTAGTACAGATGAACAACAGTAATTATTTCAAAACCAAATTAGTTTTTATCTAAGCTCAACGTAGCCAGCTTGCTTTGAAACGGCTGGGCTCGTCCGGGATTTGAACCCGGGACCTCTCGCACCCTAAGCGAGAATCATACCCCTAGACCAACGAGCCTCTCCGGTATGCCATGTTTTGTGTGGGTACCACAAATTTAGTGAAGCTCACCTGTATAACGGAACGTGTTCTGTTGTCGAGATACTTAAGTGTAGATATTTGAGCTTCAAAAACTACTTCAAGGGATACTACAGATTGACGGCCAACTTTGCCAAACAAGGCCCGGTGGCCTAATGGATAAGGCATCAGCCTCCGGAGCTGAGGATTGTGGGTTCAAGTCCCACCTGGGTCATCTTTGATGGGCTACCTTTAAGATGGCTTTGTGAGAATTTCAAGGAGGATTTTTCAATGACTATATCCATGATGACCGCACGATTGGAATTATCATAATGATAACCATATATCACTATGAAAGACGAATTTAAAAGAGAATTCCACAAAGTGTTTTTTTTAACTCAAGTCACAACAAAAGTAGCTGTCTACTCATCAAGACTGATTCTGCATCTTCAGCATCAAAAAATTGTCTTCTGCCACTCATGCTTTGCCCATGAAGTCAAAAGTGCCAATGAGAGCTTTGGCCATCTAATTGCAGAAAAACGCACGGCACACCAGTGAAGGGCTCTAAAAGTCAACAGCAGCATACAGACTATATCTTAGGCTTGACTTTGAACCATAAGGCATCAGCCTCCGTCCAAGGACGTGGTTGAATGAGCTAGCTCTAAGCAAAAGGTCAATGACTGTACAAAGAAACTCCAAGGACATGTATTTCTGTGCTCATCGTTTTAATTCAACTATGACTGATGTAAAATGGTTTGAATCCCAAAACCCCTGCAGAAAGTTCAATTTGGCCGAAGTATCAGCCTCTGATGCTAGAGAACGTGACATCAAGCACCATGTTGTCTGCAGCAAAACTTCTGATATCAAATGGTTGTTAAAGCAAAGCAACCATCGGAAACAGTGTCAGAAAACCCTTGAACTCATTCTAAATGCTAGAGGGCTCAGTCGGGAATTGAATATAATTGAAATAGAAAGCGTTTGTTGTTAGGAAGCCGAGGAAGTTAGCTTGCTTTGAAACGGCTGGGCTCGTCCGGGATTTGAACCCGGGATCTCTCGCACCCGAAGCGAGAATCATACCCCTAGACCAACGAGCCAGACCAGAAACACCTATGGCTACGTGTGTACACATGTACAGTCACTTAATGTGGCCCTCTAAAAGATTGGGCAGGCACTAGTTTTAATAGAAAACACTTGTCGTTAGGAAGCCGCATTTCCTGGAAGGCAGCGACTCTGAGTATGGCCTGCACAAGGAAGAAAAAAACACGACCTTTGACTGAATCTGGGATATGTTGTAGTACAGATGAACAACAGTAATTATTTCAAAACCAAATTAGTTTTTATCTAAGCTCAACGTAGCCAGCTTGCTTTGAAACGGCTGGGCTCGTCCGGGATTTGAACCCGGGACCTCTCGCACCCTAAGCGAGAATCATACCCCTAGACCAACGAGCCTCTCCGGTATGCCATGTTTTGTGTGGGTACCACAAATTTAGTGAAGCTCACCTGTATAACGGAACGTGTTCTGTTGTCGAGATACTTAAGTGTAGATATTTGAGCTTCAAAAACTACTTCAAGGGATACTACAGATTGACGGCCAACTTTGCCAAACAAGGCCCGGTGGCCTAATGGATAAGGCATCAGCCTCCGGAGCTGAGGATTGTGGGTTCAAGTCCCACCTGGGTCATCTTTGATGGGCTACCTTTAAGATGGCTTTGTGAGAATTTCAAGGAGGATTTTTCAATGACTATATCCATGATGACCGCACGATTGGAATTATCATAATGATAACCATATATCACTATGAAAGACGAATTTAAAAGAGAATTCCACAAAGTGTTTTTTTTAACTCAAGTCACAACAAAAGTAGCTGTCTACTCATCAAGACTGATTCTGCATCTTCAGCATCAAAAAATTGTCTTCTGCCACTCATGCTTTGCCCATGAAGTCAAAAGTGCCAATGAGAGCTTTGGCCATCTAATTGCAGAAAAACGCACGGCACACCAGTGAAGGGCTCTAAAAGTCAACAGCAGCATACAGACTATATCTTAGGCTTGACTTTGAACCATAAGGCATCAGCCTCCGTCCAAGGACGTGGTTGAATGAGCTAGCTCTAAGCAAAAGGTCAATGACTGTACAAAGAAACTCCAAGGACATGTATTTCTGTGCTCATCGTTTTAATTCAACTATGACTGATGTAAAATGGTTTGAATCCCAAAACCCCTGCAGAAAGTTCAATTTGGCCGAAGTATCAGCCTCTGATGCTAGAGAACGTGACATCAAGCACCATGTTGTCTGCAGCAAAACTTCTGATATCAAATGGTTGTTAAAGCAAAGCAACCATCGGAAACAGTGTCAGAAAACCCTTGAACTCATTCTAAATGCTAGAGGGCTCAGTCGGGAATTGAATATAATTGAAATAGAAAGCGTTTGTTGTTAGGAAGCCGAGGAAGTTAGCTTGCTTTGAAACGGCTGGGCTCGTCCGGGATTTGAACCCGGGATCTCTCGCACCCGAAGCGAGAATCATACCCCTAGACCAACGAGCCAGACCAGAAACACCTATGGCTACGTGTGTACACATGTACAGTCACTTAATGTGGCCCTCTAAAAGATTGGGCAGGCACTAGTTTTAATAGAAAACACTTGTCGTTAGGAAGCCGCATTTCCTGGAAGGCAGCGACTCTGAGTATGGCCTGCACAAGGAAAAAAAAAACACGACCTTTGACTGAATCTGGGATATGTTGTAGTACAGATGAACAACAGTAATTATTTCAAAACCACAGTAGTTTTTATCTAAGCTTAACGTAGCCAGCTGGCTTTGAAACGGCTGGGCTCGTCCGGGATTTGAACCCGGGACCTCTCGCACCCTAAGCGAGAATCATACCCCTAGACCAACGAGCCTGTCTGCGAACACCAACAGCTACGTGTGTACACATGTACAGTCACTGAATGTTGCCCTCTAAAAGATTGGGCAGGCACTAATTTTAATAGAAAACGCTTGCCGTTAGGAAGCCGCATTTCCTGGAAGGCAGCGACTCTGAGTATGGTCTGTACAAGGAAAAAAAAAACACTTGACCTTTGACTGAATCTGGGCTATGTTGTAGTACAAATGAACAAAAGTAATTATTTCAAAACCTCAGCAGTTTTGAGGTGGGCTCAACGCAGCCAGCTTGCTATGAAACGACTGGGCTCGTCCGGGATTTGAACCCTGGATCTCTCGCACCCTAAGCGAGAATCATACCCCTAGACCACCGAGCCTCTCCGGTATGCCATGTTTTGTGTGGGTACCACAAATTTAGTGAAGCTCACCTGTATAACGGAACGTGTTCTGTTGTCGAGATACTTAAGTGCAGATATTTGAGCTTCAAAAACTACTTCAAGGGATACTACAGATTGACGGCCAACTTTGCCAAACAAGGCCCGGTGGCCTAATGGATAAGGATTTAGCATCCGGAGCTGAGGATTGTGGGTTCAAGTCCCACCTGGGTCGTCTTTGATGGGCTACCTTTAAGATGGCTTTGTGAGAATTTCAAGGAGGATTTTTCAATGACTATATCCATGATGACCTCACGATTGGAATTATCATAATGATAACCATATATCACTATGAAAGAAGAATTTAAAAGAGAATTCCACAAAGTGTTTTTTTAACACAAGTCACAACAAAAGTAGCTGTCTACTCATCAAGACTGATTCTGCATCTTCAGCATCAATAAATTGTCTTCTGCCACTCATGCTTTGCCCATGAAGTCAACAGTGCCAATGAGAGCTTTGGCCATCTAATTGCAGAAAAACACACGACACACCAGTGAAGGGCTCTAAAAGTCAACAGCAGCATACAGACTATATCTTAGGCTTGACTTTGAACCATAAGGCATCAGCCTCCGTCCAAGGACGTGGTTGAATGAGCTAGCTCTAAGCAAAAGGTCAATGACTGTACAAAGAAACTCCAAGGACATGTATTTCTGTGCTCATGGTTTTAATTCAACTATGACTGATGTAAAATGGTTTGAATCCCAAAACCCCTGCAGAAAGTTCAATTTGGCCGAAGTATCAGCCTCTGATGCTAGAGAACGTGACATCAAGCACCATGTTGTCTGCAGCAAAAGTTCTGATATCAAATGGTTGTTAAAGCAAAGCAACCATCGGAAACAGTGTCAGAAAACCCTTGAACTCATTCTAAATGCTAGAGGGCTCAGTCGGGAATTGAATATAATTGAAATAGAAAGCGTTTGTTGTTAGGAAGCTGAGGAATTTAGCTTGCTTTGAAACAGCTGGGCTCGTCCGGGATTTGAACCCGGGACCTCTCGCAACCGAAGCGAGAATCATACCCCTAGACCAACGAGCCAGACCAGAATAGCCTATGGCTACGTGTGTACACATGTACAGTCACTTAATGTGGCCCTCTAAAAGATTGGGCAGGCACTAGTTTTAATAGAAAACACTTGCCGTTAGGAAGCCGCATTTCCTGGAAGGCAGCGACTCTGAGTATGGCCTGCACAAGGAAGAAAAAAACACGACCTTTGACGGAATCTGGGATATGTTGTAGTACAGATGAACAACAGTAATTATTTCAAAACCACAGTAGTTTTTATCTAAGCTCAACGTAGCCAGCTTGCTTTGAAACGGCTGGGCTCGTCCGGGATTTGAACCCGGGACCTCTCGCACCCTAAGCGAGAATCATACCCCTAGACCAACGAGCCTGACTGCGAACACCAACAGCTACGTGTGTACACATGTACAGTCACTGAATGTTGCCCTCTAAAAGATTGGGCAGGCACTAATTTTAATAGAAAACGCTTGCCGTTAGGAAGCCGCATTTCCTGGAAGGCAGCGACTCTGAGTATGGTCCGTACAAGGAAAAAAAAACACTTGACCTTTGACTGAATCTGGGCTATGTTGTAGTACAGATGAACAAAAGTAATTATTTCAAAAACTCAGCAGTTTTGAGGTGGGCTCAACGCAGCCAGCTTGCTATGAAACGACTGGGCTTGTCCGGGATTTGAACCCGGGACCTCTCGCACCCTAAGCGAGAATCATACCCCTAGACCAACGAGCCTCTCCGGTATGCCATGTTTTGTGTGGGTACCACAAATTTAGTGAAGCTCACCTGTATAACGGAACGTGTTCTGTTGTCGAGATACTTAAGTGTAGATATTTGAGCTTCAAAAACTACTTCAAGGGATACTACAGATTGACGGCCAACTTTGCCAAACAAGGCCCGGTGGCCTAATGGATAAGGCATCAGCCTCCGGAGCTGAGGATTGGGGGTTCAAGTCCCACCTGGGTCGTCTTTGATGGGCTACCTTTAAGATGGCTTTGTGAGAATTTCAAGGAGGATATATGACTATATCCATGATGACCGCACGATTGGAATTATCATAATGATAACCATATATCACTATGAAAGACGAATTTAAAAGAGAATTCCACAAAGTGTTTTTTTAACACAAGTCACAACAAAAGTAGCTGTCTACTCATCAAGACTGATTCTGCATCTTCAGCATCAATAAATTGTCTTCTGCCACTCATGCTTTGCCCATGAAGTCAACAGTGCCAATGAGAGCTTTGGCCATCTAATTGCAGAAAAATGCACGGCACACCAGTGAAGGGCTCTAAAAGTCAACAGCAGCATACAGACTATATCTTAGGCTTGACTTTGAACCATAAGGCATCAGCCTCCGTCCAAGGACGTGGTTGAATGAGCTAGCTCTAAGCAAAAGGTCAATGACTGTACAAAGAAACTCCAAGGACATGTATTTCTGTGCTCATCGTTTTAATTCAACTATGACTGATGTAAAATGGTTTGAATCCCAAAACCCCTGCAGAAAGTTCAATTTGGCCGAAGTATGAGCCTCTGATGCTAGAGAACGTGACATCAAGCACCATGTTGTCTGCAGCAAAACTTCTGATATCAAATGGTTGTTAAAGCAAAGCAACCATCGGAAACAGTGTCAGAAAACCCTTGAACTCATTCTAAATGCTAGAGGGCTCAGTCGGGAATTGAATATAATTGAAAAAGAAAGGGTTTGTTGTTAGGAAGCCGAGGAAGTTAGCTTGCTTTGAAACGGCTGGGCTTGTCCGGGATTTGAACCCAGGACCTCTCGCACCCGAAGCAAGAATCATACCCCTAGACCAACGAGCCAGACCAGAATCACCTATGGCTACGTGTGTACACATGTACAGTCACTTAATGTGGCCCTCTAAAAGATTGGGCAGGCACTAGTTTTAATAGAAAACACTTGTCGTTAGGAAGCCGCATTTCCTGGAAGGCAGCGACTCTGAGTATCGCCTGTACAAGGAAAAAAAAACACGACCTTTGACTGAATCTTGGATATGTTGTAGTACATATGAACAACAGTAATTATTTCAAAACCACAGTAGTTTTTATCTAAGCTCAACGTAGTCAGCGTGCTTTGAAACGGCTGGGCTCGTCCGGGATTTGAACCCGGGACCTCTCGCACCCTAAGCGAGAATCATACCCCTAGACCAACGAGCCTGACTGCAAACACCAACAGCTACGTGTGTACACATGTACAGTCACTGAATGTTGCCCTCTAAAAGATTGGGCAGGCACTAATTTTAATAGAAAACGCTTGCCGTTAGGAAGCCGCATTTCCTGGAAGGCAGCGACTCTGAGTATGGTCTGTACAAGGAAAAAAAAACACTTGACCTTTGACTGAATCTGGGCTATGTTGTAGTACAGATGAACAAAAGTAATTATTTCAAAACCTCAGCAGTTTTGAGGTGGGCTCAACGTAGCCAGCTTGCTATGAAACGACTGGGCTCGTCCGGGATTTGAACCCGGGACCTCTCGCACCCTAAGCGAGAATCATACCCCTAGACCAACGAGCCTCTCCGGTATGCCATGTTTTGTCTGGGTACCACAAATTTAGTGAAGCTCACCTGTATAACGGAACGTGTTCTGTTGTCGAGATACTTAAGTGTAGATATTTGAGCTTCAAAAACTACTTCAAGGGATACTACAGATTGACGGCCAACTTTGCCAAACAAGGCCCGGTGGCCTAATGGATAAGGCATCAGCCTCCGGAGCTGAGGATTGTTGGTTCAAGTCCCACCTGGGTCGTCTTTGATGGGCTAGCTTTAAGATGGCTTTGTGAGAATTTCAAGGAGGATTTTTCAATGACTATATCCATGATGACCGCACAATTGGAATTATCATAATGATAACCATATACCACTATGAAAGACGAATTTAAAAGAGAATTCCACAAAGTGTTTTTTTTTAAAAAAGTCACAACAAAAGTAGCTGTCTACTCATCAAGACTGATTCTGCATCTTCAGCATCAATAAATTGTCTTCTGCCACTCATGCTTTGCCCATGAAGTCAACAGTGCCAATGAGAGCTTTGGCCATCTAATTGCAGAAAAACGCACGGCACACCAGTGAAGGGCTCTAAAAGTCAACAGCAGCATACAGACTATATCTTAGGCTTGACTTTGAACCATAAGGCATCAGCCTCCGTCCAAGGACGTGGTTGAATGAGCTAGCTCTAAGCAAAAGGTCAATGACTGTACAAAGAAACTCCAAGGACATGTATTTCTGTGCTCATCGTTTTAATTAAACTATGACTGATGTAAAATGGTTTGAATCCCAAAACCCCTGCAGAAAGTTCAATTTGGCCGAAGTATCAGCCTCTGATGCTAGAGAACGTGACATCAAGCACCATGTTGTCTGCAGCAAAAGTTCTGATATCAAATGGTTGTTAAAGCAAAGCAACCATCGGAAACAGTGTCAGAAAACCCTTGAACTCATTCTAAATGCTAGAGGGCTCAGGAATTGAATATAATTGAAATAGAAAGCTTTTGTTGTTGGGAAGCCGAGGAAGTTAGCTTGCTTTGAAACAGCTTGGCTCGTCCAGGATTTGAACCCAGGACCTCTCGCACCCGAAGCGAGAATCATACCTCTAGACCAACGAGCCAGACCAGAATCACCTATGGCTACGTGTGTACACATGTACAGTCACTTAATGTGGCCCTCTAAAAGATTGGGCAGGCACTAGTTTTAATAGAAAACACTTGTCGTTAGGAAGCCGCATTTCCTGGAAGGCAGCAACTCTGAGTATGGCCTGCACAAGGAAAAAAAAAACACGACCTTTGACTGAATCTGGGATATGTTGTAGTACAGATGAACAACAGTAATTATTTCAAAACCACAGTAGTTTTTATCTAAGCTCAACGTAGCCAGCTTGCTTTGAAACGGCTGGGCTCGTCCGGGATTTGAACCCGGGACCTCTCGCACCCTAAGCGAGAATCATACCCCTAGACCAACGAGCCTGACTGCGAACACCAACAGCTACGTGTGTACACATGTACAGTCACTGAATGTTGCCCTCTAAAAGATTGGGCAGGCACTAATTTTAATAGAAAACGCTTGCCGTTAGGAAGCCGCATTTCCTGGAAGGCAGCGACTCTGAGTATGGTCTGTACAAGGAAAAAAAAACACTTGACCTTTGACTGAATCTGGGCTATGTTGTAGTACAGATGAACAAAAGTAATTATTTCAAAAACTCAGCAGTTTTGAGGTGGGCTCAACGCAGCCAGCTTGCTATGAAACGACTGGGCTCGTCCGGGATTTGAACCCGGGACCTCTCGCACCCTAAGCGAGAATCATACCCCTAGACCAACGAGCATCTCCGGTATGCCATGTTTTGTGTGGGTACCACAAATTTAGTGAAGCTCACCTGTATAACGGAACGTGTTCTGTTGTCGAGATACTTAAATGTAGATATTTGAGCTTCAAAAACTACTTCAAGGGATACTACAGATTGACGGCCAACTTTGCCAAACATGGCCCGATGGCCTAATGGATAAGGCATCAGCCTCCGGAGCTGAGGATTGTGGGTTCAAGTCCCACCTGGGTCGTCTTTGATGGGCTACCTTTAAGATGGCTTTGTGAGAATTTCAAGGAGGATATATGACTATATCCATGATGACCGCACAATTGGAATTATCATAATGATAACCATATACCACTATGAAAGACGAATTTAAAAGAGAATTCCACAAAGTGTTTTTTTAACACAAGTCACAACAAAAGTAGCTGTCTACTCATCAAGACTGATTCTGCATCTTCAGCATCAATAAATTGTCTTCTGCCACTCATGCTTTGCCCATGAAGTCAACAGTGCCAATGAGAGCTTTGGCCATCTAATTGCAGAAAAACGCACGGCACACCAGTGAAGGGCTCTAAAAGTCAACAGCAGCATACAGACTATATCTTAGGCTTGACTTTGAACCATAAGGCATCAGCCTCCGTCCAAGGACGTGGTTGAATGAGCTAGCTCTAAGCAAAAGGTCAATGACTGTACAAAGAAACTCCAAGGACATGTATTTCTGTGCTCATCGTTTTAATTAAACTATGACTGATGTAAAATGGTTTGAATCCCAAAACCCCTGCAGAAAGTTCAATTTGGCCGAAGTATCAGCCTCTGATGCTAGAGAACGTGACATCAAGCACCATGTTGTCTGCAGCAAAAGTTCTGATATCAAATGGTTGTTAAAGCAAAGCAACCATCGGAAACAGTGTCAGAAAACCCTTGAACTCATTCTAAATGCTAGAGGGCTCAGGAATTGAATATAATTGAAATAGAAAGCTTTTGTTGTTGGGAAGCCGAGGAAGTTAGCTTGCTTTGAAACAGCTGGGCTCGTCCGGGATTTGAACCCAGGACCTCTCGCACCCGAAGCGAGAATCATACCCCTAGACCAACGAGCCAGACCAGAATCACCTATGGCTACGTGTGTACACATGTACAGTCACTTAATGTGGCCCTCTAAAAGATTGGGCAGGCACTAGTTTTAATAGAAAACACTTGTCGTTAGGAAGCCGCATTTCCTGGAAGGCAGCAACTCTGAGTATGGCCTGCACAAGGAAAAAAAAAACACGACCTTTGACTGAATCTGGGATATGTTGTAGTACAGATGAACAACAGTAATTATTTCAAAACCACAGTAGTTTTTATCTAAGCTCAACGTAGCCAGCTTGCTTTGAAACGGCTGGGCTCGTCCGGGATTTGAACCCGGGACCTCTCGCACCCTAAGCGAGAATCATACCCCTAGGCCAACGAGCCTGACTGCGAACACCAACAGCTACGTGTGAACACATGTACAGTCACTGAATGTTGCCCTCTAAAAGATTGGGCAGGCACTAATTTTAATAGAAACAAATGCCGTTAGGAAGCCGCATTTCCTGGAAGGCAGCGACTCTGAGTATGGTCTGTACAAGGAAAAAAAAACACTTGACCTTTGACTGAATCTGGGCTATGTTGTAGTACAGATGAACAAAAGTAATTATTTCAAAAACTCAGCAGTTTTGAGGTGGGCTCAACGCAGCCAGCTTGCTATGAAACGACTGGGCTCGTCCGGGATTTGAACCCGGGACCTCTCGCACCCTAAGCGAGAATCATACCCCTAGACCAACGAGCATCTCCGGTATGCCATGTTTTGTGTGGGTACCACAAATTTAGTGAAGCTCACCTGTATAACGGAACGTGTTCTGTTGTCGAGATACTTAAGTGTAGATATTTGAGCTTCAAAAACTACTTCAAGGGATACTACAGATTGACAGCCAACTTTGCCAAACATGGCCAGGTGGCCTAATGGATAAGGCATCAGCCTCCGGAGCTGAGGATTGTGGGTTCAAGTCCCAACTGGGTCGTCTTTGATGGGCTACCTTTAAGATGGCTTTGTGAGAATTTCAAGGAGGATATATGACTATATCCATGATGACCGCACGATTGGAATTATCATAATGATAACCATATATCACTATGAAAGACGAATTTAAAAGAGAATTCCACAAAGTGTTTTTTTAACACAAGTCACAACAAAAGTAGCTGTCTACTCATCAAGACTGATTCTGCATCTTCAGCATCAATAAATTGTCTTCTGCCACTCATGCTTTGCCCATGAAGTCAACAGTGCCAATGAGAGCTTTGGCCATCTAATTGCAGAAAAACGCACGGCACACCAGTGAAGGGCTCTAAAAGTCAACAGCAGCATACAGACTATATCTTAGGCTTGACTTTGAACCATAAGGCATCAGCCTCCGTCCAAGGACGTGGTTGAATGAACTAGCTCTAAGCAAAAGGTCAATGACTGTACAAAGAAACTCCAAGGACATGTATTTCTGTGCTCATGGTTTTAATTCAACTATGGCTGATGTAAAATGGTTTGAATCCCAAAACCCCTGCAGAAAGTTCAATTTGGCCGAAGTATGAGCCTCTGATGCTAGAGAACGTGACATCAAGCACCATGTTGTCTGCAGCAAAAGTTCTGATATCAAATGGTTGTTAAAGCAAAGCAACCATCGGAAACAGTGTCAGAAAACCCTTGAACTCATTCTAAATGCTAGAGGGCTCAGTCGGGAATTGAATATAGTTTAAATAGAAAGCGTTTGTTGTTAGGAAGCCGAGGAAGTTAGCTTGCGTTGAAACGGCTGGGCTCGTCCGGGATTTGAACCCGGGACCTCTCGCACCCGAAGCGAGAATCATACCCCTAGACCAACGAGCCAGACCAGAATCACCTATGGCTACGTGTGTACACATCTACAGTCACTTAATGTGGCCCTCTAAAAGATTGGGCAGGCACTAGTTTTAATAGAAAACACTTGTCGTTAGGAAGCCGCATTTCCTGGAAGGCAGCGACTCTGAGTATGGCCTGCACAAGGAAGAAAAAAACACGACCTTTGACTGAATCTGGGATATGTTGTAGTACAGATGAACAACAGTAATTATTTCAAAACCACAGCAGTTTTTATCTAAGCTCAACGTAGCCAGCTTGCTTTGAAACGGCTGGGCTCGTCCGGGATTTGAACCCGGGACCTCTCGCACCCTAAGCGAGAATCATACCCCTAGACCAACGAGCCTGACTGCGAACACCAACAGCTACGTGTGTACACATGTACAGTCACTGAATGTTGCCCTCTAAAAGATTGGGCAGGCACTAATTTTAATAGAAAACGCTTGCCGTTAGGAAGCCGCATTTCCTGGAAGGCAGCGACTCTGAGTATGGTCTGTACAAGGAAAAAAAAAAACACTTGACCTTTGACTGAATCTGGGCTATGTTGTAGTACAGATGAACAAAAGTAATTATTTCAAAACCTCAGCAGTTTTGAGGTGGGCTCAACGCAGCCAGCTTGCAATGAAACGACTGGGCTCATCCGGGATTTGAACCCGGGACCTCTCGCACTCTAAGCGAGAATCATACCCCTAGACCAACGAGCCTCTCCGGTACACCATGTTTTGTGTGGGTACCACAAATTTAGTCAAGCTCACCTGTATAACGGAACGTGTTCTGTTGTCGAGATACTTAAGTGTAGATATTTAAGCTTCAAAAACTACTTCAAGGGATACTACAGATTGACGGCCAACTTTGCCAAACAAGGCCCGGTGGCCTAATGGATAAGGCGTCAGCCTCCGGAGCTGAGGATTGTTGGTTCAAATCCCACCTGGGTCGTCTTTGATGGGCTACCTTTAAGATGGCTTTGTGAGAATTTCAAGGAGGATTTTTCAATGACTATATCCATGATGACCGCACGATTGGAATTATCATAATGATAACCATATATCACTATGAAAGACGAATTTAAAAGAGAATTCCACAAAGTGTTTTTTTAACACAAGTCACAACAAAAGTAGCTGTCTACTCATCAAGACTGATTCTGCATCTTCAGCATCAATAAATTGTCTTCTGCCACTCATGCTTTGCCCATGAAGTCAACAGTGCCAATGAGAGCTTTGGCCATCTAATTGCAGAAAAACGCACGGCACACCAGTGAAGGGCTCTAAAAGTCAACAGCAGCATACAGACTATATCTTAGGCTTGACTTTGAACCATAAGGCATCAGCCTCCGTCCAAGGACGTGGTTGAATGAGCTAGCTCTAAGCAAAAGGTCAATGACTGTACAAAGAAACTCCAAGGACATGTATTTCTGTGCTCATGGTTTTAATTCAACTTTGACTGATGTAAAATGGTTTGAATCCCAAAACCCCTGCAGAAAGTTCAATTTGGCCGAAGTATCAGCCTCTGATGCTAGAGAACGTGACATCAAGCACCATGTTGTCTGCAGCAAAAGTTCTGATATCAAATGGTTGTTAAAGCAAAGCAACCATCGGAAACAGTGTCAGAAAACCCTTGAACTCATTCTAAATGCTAGAGGGCTCAGGAATTGAATATAATTGAAATAGAAAGCTTTTGTTGTTAGGAAGCCGAGGAAGTTAGCTTGCTATGAAACAGCTGGGCTCGTCCGGGATTTGAACCCAGGACCTCTCGCACCCGAAGCGAGAATCATACCCCTAGACCAACGAGCCAGACCAGAATCACCTATGGCTACGTGTGTACACATATACAGTCACTTAATGTGGCCCTCTAAAAGATTGGGCAGGCACTAGTTTTAATAGAAAACACTTGTCGTTAGGAAGCCGCATTTCCTGGAAGGCAGCAACTCTGAGTATGGCCTGCACAAGGAAAAAAAAAAACACGACCTTTGACTGAATCTGGGATATGTTGTAGTACAGATGAACAACAGTAATTATTTCAAAACCACAGTAGTTTTTATCTAAGCTCAACGTAGCCAGCTTGCTTTGAAACGGCTGGGCTCGTCCGGGATTTGAACCCGGGACCTCTCGCACCCTAAGCGAGAATCATACCGCTAGACCAACGAGCCTGACTGCGAACACCAACAGCTACGTGTGTACACATGTACAGTCACTGAATGTTGCCCTCTAAAAGATTGGGCAGGCACTAATTTTAATAGAAAACGCTTGCCGTTAGGATGCCGCATTTCCTGGAAGGCAGCGACTCTGAGTATGGTCCGTACAAGGAAAAAAAAAACACTTGACCTTTGACTGAATCTGGGCTATGTTGTAGTACAGATGAACAAAAGTAATTATTTCAAAAACTCAGCAGTTTTGAGGTGGGCTCAACGCAGCCAGCTTGCTATGAAACGACTGGGCTTGTCCGGGATTTGAACCCGGGACCTCTCGCACCCTAAGCGAGAATCATACCCCTAGACCAACGAGCCTTTCCGGTATGCCATGTTTTGTGTGGGTACCACAAATTTAGTGAAGCTCACCTGTATAACGGAACGTGTTCTGTTGTCGAGATACTTAAGTGTAGATATTTGAGCTTCAAAAACTACTTCAAGTGATACTACAGATTGACGGCCAACTTTGCCAAACAAGACCCGGTGGCCTAATGGATAAGGCATCAGCCTCCGGAGCTGAGGATTGTGGGTTCAAGTCCCACCTGGGTCGTCTTTGATGGGCTACCTTTAAGATGGCTTTGTGAGAATTTCAAGGAGGATATATGACTATATCCATGATGACCGCACGATTGGAATTATCATAATGATAACCATATATCACTATGAAAGACGAATTTAAAAGAGAATTCCACAAAGTGTTTTTTTAACACAAGTCACAACAAAAGTAGCTGTCTACTCATCAAGACTGATTCTGCATCTTCAGCATCAATAAATTGTCTTCTGCCACTCATGCTTTGCCCATGAAGTCAACAGTGCCAATGAGAGCTTTGGCCATCTAATTGCAGAAAAATGCACGGCACACCAGTGAAGGGCTCTAAAAGTCAACAGCAGCATACAGACTATATCTTAGGCTTGACTTTGAACCATAAGGCATCAGCCTCCGTCCAAGGACGTGGTTGAATGAGCTAGCTCTAAGCAAAAGGTCAATGACTGTACAAAGAAACTCCAAGGACATGTATTTCTGTGCTCATCGTTTTAATTCAACTATGACTGATGTAAAATGGTTTGAATCCCAAAACCCCTGCAGAAAGTTCAATTTGGCCGAAGTATCAGCCTCTGATGCTAGAGAACGTGACATCAAGCACCATGTTGTCTGCAGCAAAACTTCTGATATCAAATGGTTGTTAAAGCAAAGCAACCATCGGAAACAGTGTCAGAAAACCCTTGAACTCATTCTAAATGCTAGAGGGCTCAGTCGGGAATTGAATATAATTGAAATAGAAAGCGTTTGTTGTTAGGAAGCCGAGGAAGTTAGCTTGCTTTGAAACGGCTGGGCATGTCCGGGATTTGAACCCGGGACCTCTCGCACCCGAAGCAAGAATCATACCCCTAGACCAACGAGCCAGACCAAATTCACCTATGGCTACGTGTGTACACATGTACATTCACTTAATGTGGCCCTCTAAAAGATTGGGCAGGCACTAGTTTTAATAGAAAACACTTGTCGTTAGGAAGCCGCATTTCCTGGAAGGCAGCGACTCTGAGTATGGCCTGTACAAGGAAAAAAAAAACACGACCTTTGACTGAATCTTGGATATGTTGTAGTACAGATGAACAACAGTAATTATTTCAAAACCACAGTAGTTTTTATCTAAGCTCAACGTAGCCAGCTGGCTTTGAAACGGCTGGGCTCGTCCGGGATTTGAACCCGGGACCTCTCGCACCCTAAGCGAGAATCATACCCCTAGACCAACGAGCCTGACTGCGAACACCAACAGCTACGTGTGTACACATGTACAGTCACTGAATGTTGCCCTCTAAAAGATTGGGCAGGCACTAATTTTAATAGAAAACGCTTGCCGTTAGGAAGCCGCATTTCCTGGAAGGCAGCGACTCTGAGTATGGTCTGTACGAGGAAACAAAAACACTTGACCTTTGACTGAATCTGGGCTATGTTGTAGTACAGATGAACAACAGTAATTATTTCAAAACCTCAGCAGTTTTGAGGTGGGCTCAACGCATCCAGCTTGCAATGAAACGACTGGGCTCATCCGGGATTTGAACCCGGGACCTCTCACACCCTAAGCGAGAATCATACCCCTAGACCAACGAGCCTCTCCGGTACGCCATGTTTTGTGTGGGTACCACAAATTTAGTGAAGCTCACCTGTATAACGGAACGTGTTCTGTTGTCGAGATACTTAAGTGTAGATATTTGAGCTTCAAAAACTACTTCAAGGGATACTACAGATTGACGGCCAACTTTGCCAAACAAGGCCCGATGGCCTAATGGATAAGGCATCAGCCTCCGGAGCTGAGGATTGTGGGTTCAAGTCCCACCTGGGTCATCTTTGATGGGCTACCTTTAAGATGGCTTTGTGAGAATTTCAAGGAGGATTTTTCAATGACTATATCCATGATGACCGCACGATTGGAATTATCATAATGATAACCATATATCACTATGAAAGACGAATTTAAAAGAGAATTCCACAAAGTGTTTTTTTAACTCAAGTCACAACAAAAGTAGCTGTCTACTCATCAAGACTGATTCTGCATCTCCAGCATCAATAAATTGTCTTCTGCCACTCATGCTTTGCCCATGAAGTCAACAGTGCCAATGAGAGCTTTGGCCATTTAATTGCAGAAAAACGCACGGCACACCAGTGAAGGGCTCTAAAAGTCAACAGCAGCATACAGACTATATCTTAGGCTTGACTTTGAACCATAAGGCATCAGCCTCCGTCCAAGGACGTGGTTGAATGAGCTAGCTCTAAGCAAAAGGTCAATGACTATACAAAGAAACTCCAAGGACATGTATTTCTGTGCTCATGGTTTTAATTCAACTATGACTGATGTAAAATGGTTTGAATCCCAAAACCCCTGCAGAAAGTTCAATTTGGCCGAAGTATCAGCCTCTGATGCTAGAGAACGTGACATCAAGCACCATGTTGTCTGCAGCAAAAGTTCTGATATCAAATGGTTGTTAAAGCAAAGCAACCATCGGAAACAGTGTCAGAAAACCCTTGAACTCATTCTAAATGCTAGAGGGCTCAGTCGGGAATTGAATATAATTGAAATAGAAAGCGTTTGTTGTTAGGAAGCCAAGGAAGTTAGCTTGCTTTGAAACGGCTGGGCTCGTCCAGGATTTGAACCCAGGACCTCTCGCACCCGAAGCGAGAATCATAACCCTAGACCAACGAGCCAGACCAGAATCACCTATGGCTACGTGTGTACACATCTACAGTCACTTAATGTGGCCCTCTAAAAGATTGGGCAGGCACTAGTTTTAATAGAAAACACTTGTCGTTAGGAAGCCGCATTTCCTGGAAGGCAGCGACTCTGAGTATGGCCTGCACAAGGAAGAAAAAAACACGACCTTTGACTGAATCTGGGATATGTTGTAGTACAGATGAACAACAGTAATTATTTCAAAACCAAATTAGTTTTTATCTAAGCTCAACGTAGCCAGCTTGCTTTGAAACGGCTGGGCTCGTCCGGGATTTGAACCCGGGACCTCTCGCACCCTAAGCGAGAATCATACCCCTAGACCAACGAGCCTCTCCGGTATGCCATGTTTTGTGTGGGTACCACAAATTTAGTGAAGCTCACCTGTATAACGGAACGTGTTCTGTTGTCGAGATACTTAAGTGTAGATATTTGAGCTTCAAAAACTACTTCAAGGGATACTACAGATTGACGGCCAACTTTGCCAAACAAGGCCCGGTGGCCTAATGGATAAGGCATCAGCCTCCGGAGCTGAGGATTGTGGGTTCAAGTCCCACCTGGGTCATCTTTGATGGGCTACCTTTAAGATGGCTTTGTGAGAATTTCAAGGAGGATTTTTCAATGACTATATCCATGATGACCGCACGATTGGAATTATCATAATGATAACCATATATCACTATGAAAGACGAATTTAAAAGAGAATTCCACAAAGTGTTTTTTTTAACTCAAGTCACAACAAAAGTAGCTGTCTACTCATCAAGACTGATTCTGCATCTTCAGCATCAAAAAATTGTCTTCTGCCACTCATGCTTTGCCCATGAAGTCAAAAGTGCCAATGAGAGCTTTGGCCATCTAATTGCAGAAAAACGCACGGCACACCAGTGAAGGGCTCTAAAAGTCAACAGCAGCATACAGACTATATCTTAGGCTTGACTTTGAACCATAAGGCATCAGCCTCCGTCCAAGGACGTGGTTGAATGAGCTAGCTCTAAGCAAAAGGTCAATGACTGTACAAAGAAACTCCAAGGACATGTATTTCTGTGCTCATCGTTTTAATTAAACTATGACTGATGTAAAATGGTTTGAATCCCAAAACCCCTGCAGAAAGTTCAATTTGGCCGAAGTATCAGCCTCTGATGCTAGAGAACGTGACATCAAGCACCATGTTGTCTGCAGCAAAACTTCTGATATCAAATGGTTGTTAAAGCAAAGCAACCATCGGAAACAGTGTCAGAAAACCCTTGAACTCATTCTAAATGCTAGAGGGCTCAGTCGGGAATTGAATATAATTGAAATAGAAAGCGTTTGTTGTTAGGAAGCCGAGGAAGTTAGCTTGCTTTGAACCCGGGATCTCTCGCACCCGAAGCGAGAATCATACCCCTAGACCAACGAGCCAGACCAGAAACACCTATGGCTACGTGTGTACACATGTACAGTCACTTAATGTGGCCCTCTAAAAGATTGGGCAGGCACTAGTTTTAATAGAAAACACTTGTCGTTAGGAAGCCGCATTTCCTGGAAGGCAGCGACTCTGAGTATGGCCTGCACAAGGAAAAAAAAAACACGACCTTTGACTGAATCTGGGATATGTTGTAGTACAGATGAACAACAGTAATTATTTCAAAACCACAGTAGTTTTTATCTAAGCTTAACGTAGCCAGCTGGCTTTGAAACGGCTGGGCTCGTCCGGGATTTGAACCCGGGACCTCTCGCACCCTAAGCGAGAATCATACCCCTAGACCAACGAGCCTGTCTGCGAACACCAACAGCTACGTGTGTACACATGTACAGTCACTGAATGTTGCCCTCTAAAAGATTGGGCAGGCACTAATTTTAATAGAAAACGCTTGCCGTTAGGAAGCCGCATTTCCTGGAAGGCAGCGACTCTGAGTATGGTCTGTACAAGGAAAAAAAAAACACTTGACCTTTGACTGAATCTGGGCTATGTTGTAGTACAAATGAACAAAAGTAATTATTTCAAAACCTCAGCAGTTTTGAGGTGGGCTCAACGCAGCCAGCTTGCTATGAAACGACTGGGCTCGTCCGGGATTTGAACCCTGGATCTCTCGCACCCTAAGCGAGAATCATACCCCTAGACCACCGAGCCTCTCCGGTATGCCATGTTTTGTGTGGGTACCACAAATTTAGTGAAGCTCACCTGTATAACGGAACGTGTTCTGTTGTCGAGATACTTAAGTGCAGATATTTGAGCTTCAAAAACTACTTCAAGGGATACTACAGATTGACGGCCAACTTTGCCAAACAAGGCCCGGTGGCCTAATGGATAAGGATTTAGCATCCGGAGCTGAGGATTGTGGGTTCAAGTCCCACCTGGGTCGTCTTTGATGGGCTACCTTTAAGATGGCTTTGTGAGAATTTCAAGGAGGATTTTTCAATGACTATATCCATGATGACCTCACGATTGGAATTATCATAATGATAACCATATATCACTATGAAAGAAGAATTTAAAAGAGAATTCCACAAAGTGTTTTTTTAACACAAGTCACAACAAAAGTAGCTGTCTACTCATCAAGACTGATTCTGCATCTTCAGCATCAATAAATTGTCTTCTGCCACTCATGCTTTGCCCATGAAGTCAACAGTGCCAATGAGAGCTTTGGCCATCTAATTGCAGAAAAACACACGACACACCAGTGAAGGGCTCTAAAAGTCAACAGCAGCATACAGACTATATCTTAGGCTTGACTTTGAACCATAAGGCATCAGCCTCCGTCCAAGGACGTGGTTGAATGAGCTAGCTCTAAGCAAAAGGTCAATGACTGTACAAAGAAACTCCAAGGACATGTATTTCTGTGCTCATGGTTTTAATTCAACTATGACTGATGTAAAATGGTTTGAATCCCAAAACCCCTGCAGAAAGTTCAATTTGGCCGAAGTATCAGCCTCTGATGCTAGAGAACGTGACATCAAGCACCATGTTGTCTGCAGCAAAAGTTCTGATATCAAATGGTTGTTAAAGCAAAGCAACCATCGGAAACAGTGTCAGAAAACCCTTGAACTCATTCTAAATGCTAGAGGGCTCAGTCGGGAATTGAATATAATTGAAATAGAAAGCGTTTGTTGTTAGGAAGCTGAGGAATTTAGCTTGCTTTGAAACAGCTGGGCTCGTCCGGGATTTGAACCCGGGACCTCTCGCAACCGAAGCGAGAATCATACCCCTAGACCAACGAGCCAGACCAGAATAGCCTATGGCTACGTGTGTACACATGTACAGTCACTTAATGTGGCCCTCTAAAAGATTGGGCAGGCACTAGTTTTAATAGAAAACACTTGCCGTTAGGAAGCCGCATTTCCTGGAAGGCAGCGACTCTGAGTATGGCCTGCACAAGGAAGAAAAAAACACGACCTTTGACGGAATCTGGGATATGTTGTAGTACAGATGAACAACAGTAATTATTTCAAAACCACAGTAGTTTTTATCTAAGCTCAACGTAGCCAGCTTGCTTTGAAACGGCTGGGCTCGTCCGGGATTTGAACCCGGGACCTCTCGCACCCTAAGCGAGAATCATACCCCTAGACCAACGAGCCTGACTGCGAACACCAACAGCTACGTGTGTACACATGTACAGTCACTGAATGTTGCCCTCTAAAAGATTGGGCAGGCACTAATTTTAATAGAAAACGCTTGCCGTTAGGAAGCCGCATTTCCTGGAAGGCAGCGACTCTGAGTATGGTCCGTACAAGGAAAAAAAAACACTTGACCTTTGACTGAATCTGGGCTATGTTGTAGTACAGATGAACAAAAGTAATTATTTCAAAAACTCAGCAGTTTTGAGGTGGGCTCAACGCAGCCAGCTTGCTATGAAACGACTGGGCTTGTCCGGGATTTGAACCCGGGACCTCTCGCACCCTAAGCGAGAATCATACCCCTAGACCAACGAGCCTCTCCGGTATGCCATGTTTTGTGTGGGTACCACAAATTTAGTGAAGCTCACCTGTATAACGGAACGTGTTCTGTTGTCGAGATACTTAAGTGTAGATATTTGAGCTTCAAAAACTACTTCAAGGGATACTACAGATTGACGGCCAACTTTGCCAAACAAGGCCCGGTGGCCTAATGGATAAGGCATCAGCCTCCGGAGCTGAGGATTGGGGGTTCAAGTCCCACCTGGGTCGTCTTTGATGGGCTACCTTTAAGATGGCTTTGTGAGAATTTCAAGGAGGATATATGACTATATCCATGATGACCGCACGATTGGAATTATCATAATGATAACCATATATCACTATGAAAGACGAATTTAAAAGAGAATTCCACAAAGTGTTTTTTTAACACAAGTCACAACAAAAGTAGCTGTCTACTCATCAAGACTGATTCTGCATCTTCAGCATCAATAAATTGTCTTCTGCCACTCATGCTTTGCCCATGAAGTCAACAGTGCCAATGAGAGCTTTGGCCATCTAATTGCAGAAAAATGCACGGCACACCAGTGAAGGGCTCTAAAAGTCAACAGCAGCATACAGACTATATCTTAGGCTTGACTTTGAACCATAAGGCATCAGCCTCCGTCCAAGGACGTGGTTGAATGAGCTAGCTCTAAGCAAAAGGTCAATGACTGTACAAAGAAACTCCAAGGACATGTATTTCTGTGCTCATCGTTTTAATTCAACTATGACTGATGTAAAATGGTTTGAATCCCAAAACCCCTGCAGAAAGTTCAATTTGGCCGAAGTATGAGCCTCTGATGCTAGAGAACGTGACATCAAGCACCATGTTGTCTGCAGCAAAACTTCTGATATCAAATGGTTGTTAAAGCAAAGCAACCATCGGAAACAGTGTCAGAAAACCCTTGAACTCATTCTAAATGCTAGAGGGCTCAGTCGGGAATTGAATATAATTGAAAAAGAAAGGGTTTGTTGTTAGGAAGCCGAGGAAGTTAGCTTGCTTTGAAACGGCTGGGCTTGTCCGGGATTTGAACCCGGGACCTCTCGCACCCGAAGCAAGAATCATACCCCTAGACCAACGAGCCAGACCAGAATCACCTATGGCTACGTGTGTACACATGTACAGTCACTTAATGTGGCCCTCTAAAAGATTGGGCAGGCACTAGTTTTAATAGAAAACACTTGTCGTTAGGAAGCCGCATTTCCTGGAAGGCAGCGACTCTGAGTATCGCCTGTACAAGGAAAAAAAAACACGACCTTTGACTGAATCTTGGATATGTTGTAGTACATATGAACAACAGTAATTATTTCAAAACCACAGTAGTTTTTATCTAAGCTCAACGTAGTCAGCGTGCTTTGAAACGGCTGGGCTCGTCCGGGATTTGAACCCGGGACCTCTCGCACCCTAAGCGAGAATCATACCCCTAGACCAACGAGCCTGACTGCAAACACCAACAGCTACGTGTGTACACATGTACAGTCACTGAATGTTGCCCTCTAAAAGATTGGGCAGGCACTAATTTTAATAGAAAACGCTTGCCGTTAGGAAGCCGCATTTCCTGGAAGGCAGCGACTCTGAGTATGGTCTGTACAAGGAAAAAAAAACACTTGACCTTTGACTGAATCTGGGCTATGTTGTAGTACAGATGAACAAAAGTAATTATTTCAAAACCTCAGCAGTTTTGAGGTGGGCTCAACGTAGCCAGCTTGCTATGAAACGACTGGGCTCGTCCGGGATTTGAACCCGGGACCTCTCGCACCCTAAGCGAGAATCATACCCCTAGACCAACGAGCCTCTCCGGTATGCCATGTTTTGTCTGGGTACCACAAATTTAGTGAAGCTCACCTGTATAACGGAACGTGTTCTGTTGTCGAGATACTTAAGTGTAGATATTTGAGCTTCAAAAACTACTTCAAGGGATACTACAGATTGACGGCCAACTTTGCCAAACAAGGCCCGGTGGCCTAATGGATAAGGCATCAGCCTCCGGAGCTGAGGATTGTTGGTTCAAGTCCCACCTGGGTCGTCTTTGATGGGCTAGCTTTAAGATGGCTTTGTGAGAATTTCAAGGAGGATTTTTCAATGACTATATCCATGATGACCGCACAATTGGAATTATCATAATGATAACCATATACCACTATGAAAGACGAATTTAAAAGAGAATTCCACAAAGTGTTTTTTTTTAAAAAAGTCACAACAAAAGTAGCTGTCTACTCATCAAGACTGATTCTGCATCTTCAGCATCAATAAATTGTCTTCTGCCACTCATGCTTTGCCCATGAAGTCAACAGTGCCAATGAGAGCTTTGGCCATCTAATTGCAGAAAAACGCACGGCACACCAGTGAAGGGCTCTAAAAGTCAACAGCAGCATACAGACTATATCTTAGGCTTGACTTTGAACCATAAGGCATCAGCCTCCGTCCAAGGACGTGGTTGAATGAGCTAGCTCTAAGCAAAAGGTCAATGACTGTACAAAGAAACTCCAAGGACATGTATTTCTGTGCTCATCGTTTTAATTAAACTATGACTGATGTAAAATGGTTTGAATCCCAAAACCCCTGCAGAAAGTTCAATTTGGCCGAAGTATCAGCCTCTGATGCTAGAGAACGTGACATCAAGCACCATGTTGTCTGCAGCAAAAGTTCTGATATCAAATGGTTGTTAAAGCAAAGCAACCATCGGAAACAGTGTCAGAAAACCCTTGAACTCATTCTAAATGCTAGAGGGCTCAGGAATTGAATATAATTGAAATAGAAAGCTTTTGTTGTTGGGAAGCCGAGGAAGTTAGCTTGCTTTGAAACAGCTTGGCTCGTCCAGGATTTGAACCCAGGACCTCTCGCACCCGAAGCGAGAATCATACCTCTAGACCAACGAGCCAGACCAGAATCACCTATGGCTACGTGTGTACACATGTACAGTCACTTAATGTGGCCCTCTAAAAGATTGGGCAGGCACTAGTTTTAATAGAAAACACTTGTCGTTAGGAAGCCGCATTTCCTGGAAGGCAGCAACTCTGAGTATGGCCTGCACAAGGAAAAAAAAAACACGACCTTTGACTGAATCTGGGATATGTTGTAGTACAGATGAACAACAGTAATTATTTCAAAACCACAGTAGTTTTTATCTAAGCTCAACGTAGCCAGCTTGCTTTGAAACGGCTGGGCTCGTCCGGGATTTGAACCCGGGACCTCTCGCACCCTAAGCGAGAATCATACCCCTAGACCAACGAGCCTGACTGCGAACACCAACAGCTACGTGTGTACACATGTACAGTCACTGAATGTTGCCCTCTAAAAGATTGGGCAGGCACTAATTTTAATAGAAAACGCTTGCCGTTAGGAAGCCGCATTTCCTGGAAGGCAGCGACTCTGAGTATGGTCTGTACAAGGAAAAAAAAACACTTGACCTTTGACTGAATCTGGGCTATGTTGTAGTACAGATGAACAAAAGTAATTATTTCAAAAACTCAGCAGTTTTGAGGTGGGCTCAACGCAGCCAGCTTGCTATGAAACGACTGGGCTCGTCCGGGATTTGAACCCGGGACCTCTCGCACCCTAAGCGAGAATCATACCCCTAGACCAACGAGCATCTCCGGTATGCCATGTTTTGTGTGGGTACCACAAATTTAGTGAAGCTCACCTGTATAACGGAACGTGTTCTGTTGTCGAGATACTTAAATGTAGATATTTGAGCTTCAAAAACTACTTCAAGGGATACTACAGATTGACGGCCAACTTTGCCAAACATGGCCCGATGGCCTAATGGATAAGGCATCAGCCTCCGGAGCTGAGGATTGTGGGTTCAAGTCCCACCTGGGTCGTCTTTGATGGGCTACCTTTAAGATGGCTTTGTGAGAATTTCAAGGAGGATATATGACTATATCCATGATGACCGCACAATTGGAATTATCATAATGATAACCATATACCACTATGAAAGACGAATTTAAAAGAGAATTCCACAAAGTGTTTTTTTAACACAAGTCACAACAAAAGTAGCTGTCTACTCATCAAGACTGATTCTGCATCTTCAGCATCAATAAATTGTCTTCTGCCACTCATGCTTTGCCCATGAAGTCAACAGTGCCAATGAGAGCTTTGGCCATCTAATTGCAGAAAAACGCACGGCACACCAGTGAAGGGCTCTAAAAGTCAACAGCAGCATACAGACTATATCTTAGGCTTGACTTTGAACCATAAGGCATCAGCCTCCGTCCAAGGACGTGGTTGAATGAGCTAGCTCTAAGCAAAAGGTCAATGACTGTACAAAGAAACTCCAAGGACATGTATTTCTGTGCTCATCGTTTTAATTAAACTATGACTGATGTAAAATGGTTTGAATCCCAAAACCCCTGCAGAAAGTTCAATTTGGCCGAAGTATCAGCCTCTGATGCTAGAGAACGTGACATCAAGCACCATGTTGTCTGCAGCAAAAGTTCTGATATCAAATGGTTGTTAAAGCAAAGCAACCATCGGAAACAGTGTCAGAAAACCCTTGAACTCATTCTAAATGCTAGAGGGCTCAGGAATTGAATATAATTGAAATAGAAAGCTTTTGTTGTTGGGAAGCCGAGGAAGTTAGCTTGCTTTGAAACAGCTGGGCTCGTCCGGGATTTGAACCCAGGACCTCTCGCACCCGAAGCGAGAATCATACCCCTAGACCAACGAGCCAGACCAGAATCACCTATGGCTACGTGTGTACACATGTACAGTCACTTAATGTGGCCCTCTAAAAGATTGGGCAGGCACTAGTTTTAATAGAAAACACTTGTCGTTAGGAAGCCGCATTTCCTGGAAGGCAGCAACTCTGAGTATGGCCTGCACAAGGAAAAAAAAAACACGACCTTTGACTGAATCTGGGATATGTTGTAGTACAGATGAACAACAGTAATTATTTCAAAACCACAGTAGTTTTTATCTAAGCTCAACGTAGCCAGCTTGCTTTGAAACGGCTGGGCTCGTCCGGGATTTGAACCCGGGACCTCTCGCACCCTAAGCGAGAATCATACCCCTAGACCAACGAGCCTGACTGCGAACACCAACAGCTACGTGTGAACACATGTACAGTCACTGAATGTTGCCCTCTAAAAGATTGGGCAGGCACTAATTTTAATAGAAACAAATGCCGTTAGGAAGCCGCATTTCCTGGAAGGCAGCGACTCTGAGTATGGTCTGTACAAGGAAAAAAAAACACTTGACCTTTGACTGAATCTGGGCTATGTTGTAGTACAGATGAACAACAGTAATTATTTCAAAAACTCAGCAGTTTTGAGGTGGGCTCAACGCAGCCAGCTTGCTATGAAACGACTGGGCTCGTCCGGGATTTGAACCCGGGACCTCTCGCACCCTAAGCGAGAATCATACCCCTAGACCAACGAGCATCTCCGGTATGCCATGTTTTGTGTGGGTACCACAAATTTAGTGAAGCTCACCTGTATAACGGAACGTGTTCTGTTGTCGAGATACTTAAGTGTAGATATTTGAGCTTCAAAAACTACTTCAAGGGATACTACAGATTGACGGCCAACTTTGCCAAACATGGCCAGGTGGCCTAATGGATAAGGCATCAGCCTCCGGAGCTGAGGATTGTGGGTTCAAGTCCCAACTGGGTCGTCTTTGATGGGCTACCTTTAAGATGGCTTTGTGAGAATTTCAAGGAGGATATATGACTATATCCATGATGACCGCACGATTGGAATTATCATAATGATAACCATATATCACTATGAAAGACGAATTTAAAAGAGAATTCCACAAAGTGTTTTTTTAACACAAGTCACAACAAAAGTAGCTGTCTACTCATCAAGACTGATTCTGCATCTTCAGCATCAATAAATTGTCTTCTGCCACTCATGCTTTGCCCATGAAGTCAACAGTGCCAATGAGAGCTTTGGCCATCTAATTGCAGAAAAACGCACGGCACACCAGTGAAGGGCTCTAAAAGTCAACAGCAGCATACAGACTATATCTTAGGCTTGACTTTGAACCATAAGGCATCAGCCTCCGTCCAAGGACGTGGTTGAATGAACTAGCTCTAAGCAAAAGGTCAATGACTGTACAAAGAAACTCCAAGGACATGTATTTCTGTGCTCATGGTTTTAATTCAACTATGGCTGATGTAAAATGGTTTGAATCCCAAAACCCCTGCAGAAAGTTCAATTTGGCCGAAGTATGAGCCTCTGATGCTAGAGAACGTGACATCAAGCACCATGTTGTCTGCAGCAAAAGTTCTGATATCAAATGGTTGTTAAAGCAAAGCAACCATCGGAAACAGTGTCAGAAAACCCTTGAACTCATTCTAAATGCTAGAGGGCTCAGTCGGGAATTGAATATAATTGAAACAGAAAGCGTTTGTTGTTAGGAAGCCGAGGAAGTTAGCTTGCTTTGAAACGGCTGGGCTTGTCCGGGATTTGAACCCGGGACCTCTCGCACCCGAAGCAAGAATCATACCCCTAGACCAACGAGCCAGACCAGAATCACCTATGGCTACGTGTGTACACATGTACAGTCACTTAATGTGGCCCTCTAAAAGATTGGGCAGGCACTAGTTTTAATAGAAAACACTTGTCGTTAGGAAGCCGCATTTCCTGGAAGGCAGCGACTCTGAGTATCGCCTGTACAAGGAAAAAAAAACACGACCTTTGACTGAATCTTGGATATGTTGTAGTACATATGAACAACAGTAATTATTTCAAAACCACAGTAGTTTTTATCTAAGCTCAACATAGCCAGCTTGCTTTGAAACGGCTGGGCTCGTCCGGGATTTGAACCCGGGACCTCTCGCACCCTAAGCGAGAATCATACCCCTAGACCAACGAGCTTGACTGCAAACACCAACAGCTACGTGTGTACACATGTACAGTCACTGAATGTTGCCCTCTAAAAGATTGGGCAGGCACTAATTTTAATAGAAACAAATGCCGTTAGGAAGCCGCATTTCCTGGAAGGCAGCGACTCTGAGTATGGTCTGTACAAGGAAAAAAAAACACTTGACCTTTGACTGAATCTGGGCTATGTTGTAGTACAGATGAACAAAAGTAATTATTTCAAAAACTCAGCAGTTTTGAGGTGGGCTCAACGCAGCCAGCTTGCTATGAAACGACTGGGCTCGTCCGGGATTTGAACCCGGGACCTCTCGCACCCTAAGCGAGAATCATACCCCTAGACCAACGAGCATCTCCGGTATGCCATGTTTTGAGTGGGTACCACAAATTTAGTGAAGCTCACCTGTATAACGGAACGTGTTCTGTTGTCGAGATACTTAAGTGTAGATATTTGAGCTTCAAAAACTACTTCAAGGGATACTACAGATTGACGGCCAACTTTGCCAAACATGGCCAGGTGGCCTAATGGATAAGGCATCAGCCTCCGGAGCTGAGGATTGTGGGTTCAAGTCCCAACTGGGTCGTCTTTGATGGGCTACCTTTAAGATGGCTTTGTGAGAATTTCAAGGAGGATATATGACTATATCCATGATGACCGCACGATTGGAATTATCATAATGATAACCATATATCACTATGAAAGACGAATTTAAAAGAGAATTCCACAAAGTGTTTTTTTAACACAAGTCACAACAAAAGTAGCTGTCTACTCATCAAGACTGATTCTGCATCTTCAGCATCAATAAATTGTCTTCTGCCACTCATGCTTTGCCCATGAAGTCAACAGTGCCAATGAGAGCTTTGGCCATCTAATTGCAGAAAAACGCACGGCACACCAGTGAAGGGCTCTAAAAGTCAACAGCAGCATACAGACTATATCTTAGGCTTGACTTTGAACCATAAGGCATCAGCCTCCGTCCAAGGACGTGGTTGAATGAACTAGCTCTAAGCAAAAGGTCAATGACTGTACAAAGAAACTCCAAGGACATGTATTTCTGTGCTCATGGTTTTAATTCAACTATGGCTGATGTAAAATGGTTTGAATCCCAAAACCCCTGCAGAAAGTTCAATTTGGCCGAAGTATGAGCCTCTGATGCTAGAGAACGTGACATCAAGCACCATGTTGTCTGCAGCAAAAGTTCTGATATCAAATGGTTGTTAAAGCAAAGCAACCATCGGAAACAGTGTCAGAAAACCCTTGAACTCATTCTAAATGCTAGAGGGCTCAGTCGGGAATTGAATATAATTGAAACAGAAAGCGTTTGTTGTTAGGAAGCCGAGGAAGTTAGCTTGCTTTGAAACGGCTGGGCTTGTCCGGGATTTGAACCCGGGACCTCTCGCACCCGAAGCAAGAATCATACCCCTAGACCAACGAGCCAGACCAGAATCACCTATGGCTACGTGTGTACACATGTACAGTCACTTAATGTGGCCCTCTAAAAGATTGGGCAGGCACTAGTTTTAATAGAAAACACTTGTCGTTAGGAAGCCGCATTTCCTGGAAGGCAGCGACTCTGAGTATCGTCTGTACAAGGAAAAAAAAACACGACCTTTGACTGAATCTTGGATATGTTGTAGTACAGATGAACAACAGTAATTATTTCAAAACCACAGTAGTTTTTATCTAAGCTCAACGTAGCCAGCTTGCTTTGAAACGGCTGGGCTCGTCCGGGATTTGAACCCGGGACCTCTCGCACCCTAAGCGAGAATCATACCCCTAGACCAACGAGCCTGACTGCAAACACCAACAGCTACGTGTGTACACATGTACAGTCACTGAATGTTGCCCTCTAAAAGATTGGGCAGGCACTAATTTTAATAGAAAACGCTTGCCGTTAGGAAGCCGCATTTCCTGGAAGGCAGCGACTCTGAGTATGGTCTGTACAAGGAAAAAAAAACACTTGACCTTTGACTGAATCTGGGCTATGTTGTAGTACAGATGAACAAAAGTAATTATTTCAAAACCTCAGCAGTTTTGAGGTGGGCTCAACGCAGCCAGCTTGCTATGAAACGACTGGGCTCGTCCGGGATTTGAACCCGGGACCTCTCGCACCCTAAGCGAGAATCATACCCCTAGACCAACGAGCCTCTCCGATACACCATGTTTTGTGTGGGTACCACAAATTTAGTGAAGCTCACCTGTATAACGGAACGTGTTCTGTTGTCGAGATACTTAAGTGTAGATATTTGAGCTTCAAAAACTACTTCAAGGGATACTACAGATTGACGGCCAACTTTGCCAAACAAGGCCCGATGGCCTAATGGATAAGGCATCAGCCTCCGGAGCTGAGGATTGTGGGTTCAAGTCCCACCTGGGTCATCTTTGATGGGCTACCTTTAAGATGGCTTTGTGAGAATTTCAAGGAGGATTTTTCAATGACTATATCCATGATGACCGCACGATTGGAATTATCATAATGATAACCATATATCACTATGAAAGACGAATTTAAAAGAGAATTCCACAAAGTGTTTTTTTAACTCAAGTCACAACAAAAGTAGCTGTCTACTCATCAAGACTGATTCTGCATCTTCAGCATCAATAAATTGTCTTCTGCCACTCATGCTTTGCCCATGAAGTCAACAGTGCCAATGAGAGCTTTGGCCATCTAATTGCAGAAAAACGCACGGCACACCAGTGAAGGGCTCTAAAAGTCAACAGCAGCATACAGACTATATCTTAGGCTTGACTTTGAACCATAAGGCATCAGCCTCCGTCCAAGGACGTGGTTGAATGAGCTAGCTCTAAGCAAAAGGTCAATGACTGTACAAAGAAACTCCTAGGACATGTATTTCTGTGCTCATCGTTTTAATTCAACTATGACTGATGTAAAATGGTTTGAATCCCAAAACCCCTGCAGAAAGTTCAATTTGGCCGAAGTATCAGCCTCTGATGCTAGAGAACGTGACATCAAGCACCATGTTGTCTGCAGCAAAAGTTCTGATATCAAATGGTTGTTAAAGCAAAGCAACCATCGGAAACAGTGTCAGAAAACCCTTGAACTCATTCTAAATGCTAGAGGGCTCAGTCGGGAATTGAATATAATTGAAATAGAAAGCGTTTGTTGTTAGGAAGCCGAGGAAGTTAGCTTGCTTTGAAACGGCTGGGCTCGTCCGGGATTTGAACCCGGGACCTCTCGCACCCGAAGCGAGAATCATACCCCTAGACCAACGAGCCAGACCAGAATCACCTATGGCTACGTGTGTACACATGTACAGTCACTTAATGTGGCCCTCTAAAAGATTGGGCAGGCACTAGTTTTAATAGAAAACACTTGTCGTTAGGAAGCCGCATTTCCTGGAAGGCAGCGATTCTGAGTATGGCCTGTACAAGGAAAAAAAAACCACGACCTTTGACTGAATCTGGGATATGTTGTAGTACAGATGAACAACAGTAATTATTTCAAAACCACAGTAGTTTTTATCTAAGCTCAGCGTAGCCAGCTTGCTTTGAAACGGCTGGGCTCGTCCGGGATTTGAACCCGGGACCTCTCGCACCCTAAGCGAGAATCATACCCCTAGACCAACGAGCCCGACTGCGAACAGCAACAGCTACGTGTGTACACATGTACAGTCACTGAATGTTGCCCTCTAAAAGATTGGGCAGGCACTAATTTTAATAGAAAACGCTTGCCGTTAGGAAGCCGCATTTCCTGGAAGGCAGCGACTCTGAGTATGGTCTGTACAAGGAAAAAAAAACACTTGACCTTTGACTGAATCTGGGCTATGTTGTAGTACAGATGAACAAAAGTAATTATTTCAAAACCTCAGCAGTTTTGAGGTGGGCTCAACGCAGCCAGCTTGCTATGAAACGACTGGGCTCGTCCGGGATTTGAACCCGGGACCTCTCGCACCCTAAGCGAGAATCATACCCCTAGACCAACGAGCCTCTCCGGTATGCCATGTTTTGTGTGGGTACCACAAATTTAGTGAAGCTCACCTGTATAACGGAACGTGTTCTGTTGTCGAGATACTTAAGTGTAGATATTTGAGCTTCAAAAACTACTTCAAGGGATACTACAGATTGACGGCCAACTTTGCCAAACAAGGCTCGGTGGCCTAATGGATAAGGCATCAGCCTCCGGAGCTGAGGATTGTGGGTTCAAGTCCCACCTGGGTCATCTTTGATGGGCTACCTTTAAGATGGCTTTGTGAGAATTTCAAGGAGGATTTTTCAATGACTATATCCATGATGACCGCACAATTGGAATTATCATAATGATAACCATATATCACTATGAAAGATGAATTTAAAAGAGAATTCCACAAAGTGTTTTTTTAACACAAGTCACAACAAAAGTAGCTGTCTACTCATCAAGACTGATTCTGCATCTTCAGCATCAATAAATTGTCTTCTGCCACTCATGCTTTGCCCATGAAGTCAACAGTGCCAATGAGAGCTTTGGCCATCTAATTGCAGAAAAACGCACGGCACACCAGTGAAGAGCTCTAAAAGCCAACAGCAGCATACAGACTATATCTTAGGCTTGACTTTGAACCATAAGGCATCAGCCTCCGTCCAAGGACGTGGTTGAATGAGCTAGCTCTAAGCAAAAGGTCAATGACTTTACAAAGAAACTCCAAGGACATGTATTTCTGTGCTCATGGTTTTAATTCAACTATGACTGATGTAAAATGGTTTGAATCCCAAAACCCCTGCAGAAAGTTCAATTTGGCCGAAGTATCAGCCTCTGATGCTAGAGAACGTGACATCAAGCACCATGTTGTCTGCAGAAAAAGTTCTGATATCAAATGGTTGTTAAAGCAAAGCAACCATCGGAAACAGTGTCAGAAAACCCTTGAACTCATTCTAAATGCTAGAGGGCTCAGTCGGGAATTGAAAATAATTGAAATAGAAAGCGTTTGTTGTTAGGAAGTTAGCTTGCTTTGAAACGGCTGGGCTCGTCCGGGATTTGAACCCGGGACCTCTCGCACTCAAAGCGAGAATCATACCCCTAGACCAACGAGCCAGACCAGAATCACCTATGGCTACGTGTGTACACATCTACAGTCACTTAATGTGGCCCTCTAAAAGATTGGGCAGGCACTAGTTTTAATAGAAAACACTTGTCGTTAGGAAGCTGCATTTCCTGGAAGGCAGCGACTCTGAGTATGGCCTGCACAAGGAAAAAAAAAAACGACCTTTGACTGAATCTGGGATATGTTGTAGTACAGATGAACAACAGTAATTATTTCAAAACCACAGTAGTTTTTATCTAAGCTCAACGTAGCCAGCTTGCTTTGAAACGGCTGGGCTCGTCCGGGATTTGAACCCGGGACCTCTCGCACCCTAAGCGAGAATCATACCCCTAGACCAGCGAGCCTGACTGTGAGCACCAACAGCTACGTGTGTACACATGTACAGTCACTGAATGTTGCCCTCTAAAAGATTGGGCAGGCACTAATTTTAATAGAAAACGCTTGCCGTTAGGAAGCCGCATTTCCTGGAAGGCAGCGACTCTGAGTATGGTCTGTACAAGGAAAAAAAAAAACACTTGACCTTTGACTGAATCTGGGCTATGTTGTAGTACAGATGAACAAAAGTAATTATTTCAAAACCTCAGCAGTTTTGGGGTGGGCTCAAAGCAGACAGCTTGCTATGAAACGACTGGGCTCATCCGGGATTTGAACCCGGGACCTCTCGCACCCTAAGCGAGAATCATACCCCTAGACCAACGAGCCTCTCCGGTATGCCATGTTTTGTGTGGGTACCACAAATTTAGTGAAGCTCACCTGTATAACGGATCGTGTTCTGTTGTCGAGATACTTAAGTGCAGATATTTGAGCTTCAAAAACTACTTCAAGGGATACTACAGATTGACGGCCAACTTTGCCAAACAAAGCCCGGTGGCCTAATGGATAAGGCATCAGCCTCCGGAGCTGAGGATTGTGGGTTCAAGTCCCACCTGGGTCGTCTTTGATGGGCTACTTTTAAGATGGCTTTGTGAGAATTTCAAGGAGGATTTTTCAATGACTATATCCATGATGACCGCACGATTAGAATTATCATAATGATAACCATATATCACTATGAAAGACGAATTTAAAAGAGAATTCCACAAAGTGTTTTTTTAACACAAGTCACAACAAAAGTAGCTGTCTACTCATCAAGACTGATTCTGCATCTTCAGCATCAATAAATTGTCTTCTGCCACTCATGCTTTGCCTATGAAGTCAACAGTGCCAATGAGAGCTTTGGCCATCTAATTGCAGAAAAACGCACGGCACACCAGTGAAGGGCTCTAAAAGTCAACAGCAGCATACAGACTATATCTTAGGCTTGACTTTGAACCATAAGGCATCAGCCTCTGTCCAAGGACATGGTTGAATGAGCTAGCTCTAAGCAAAAGGTCAATGACTGTTCAAAGAAACTCCAAGGACATGTATTTCTGTGCTCATGGTTTTAATTCAACTATGACTGATGTAAAATGGTTTGAATCCCAAAACCCCTGCAGAAAGTTCAATTTGGCCGAAGTATCAGCCTCTGATGCTAGAGAACATGACATCAAGCACCATGTTGTCTGCAGAAAAAGTTCTGATATCAAATGGTTGTTAAAGCAAAGCAACCATCGGAAACAGTGTCAGAAAACCCTTGAACTCATTCTAAATGCTAGAGGGCTCAGTCGGGAATTGAATATAATTGAAATAGAAAGCGTTTGTTGTTAGGAAGCCGAGGAAGTTAGCTTGCTTTGAAACGGCTGGGCTCGTCCGGGATTTGAACCCGGGACCTCTCGCACCCGAAGCGAGAATCATACCCCTAGACCAACGAGCCAGACCAGAATCACCTATGGCTACGTGTGTACACATCTACAGTCACTTAATGTGGCCCTCTAAAAGATTGGGCAGGCACTAGTTTTAATAGAAAACACTTGTCGTTAGGAAGCCGCATTTCCTGGAAGGCAGCGACTCTGAGTATGGCCAACACAAGGAAAAAAAAAAACACGACCTTTGACTAAATCTGGGATATGTTGTAGTACAGATGAACAACAGTAATTATTTCAAAACCACAGTAGTTTTTATCTAAGCTCAACGTAGCCAGCTTGCTCTGAAACGGCTGGGCTCGTCCGGGATTTGAACCCGTGACCTCTCGCACCCTAAGCGAGAATCATACCCCTAGACCAACGAGCCTGACTGCAAGCACCAACAGCTACGTGTGTACACATGTACAGTCACTGAATGTTGCCCTCTAAAAGATTGGGCAGGCACTAATTTTAATAGAAAACGCTTGCCGTTAGGAAGCCGCATTTCCTGGAAGGCAGCGACTCTGAGTATGGTCTGTACAAGGAAAAAAAAACACTTGACCTTTGACTGAATCTGGGCTATGTTGTAGTACAGATGAACAAAAGTAATAATTTCAAAACCTCAGTAGTTTTGAGGTGGGCTCAACGCAGCCAGCTTGCTATGAAACGACTGGGCTCGTCCGGGATTTGAACCCGGGACCTCTCGCACCCTAAGCGAGAATCATACCCCTAGACCAAAGAGCCTCTCCGGTACTGCATGTTTTGTGTGGGTACCACAAATTTAGTGAAGCTCACCTGTATAACGGAACGTGTTCTGTTGTCGAGATACTTAAGTGTAGATATTTGAGCTTCAAAAACTACTTCAAGGGATACTACAGATTGACGGCCAACTTTGCCAAACAAGGCCCGGTGGCCTAATGGATAAGGCATCAGCCTCCAGAGCTGAGGATTGTGGGTTCACGTCCCACCAGGGTCATCTTTGATGGGCTACCTTTAAGATGGCTTTGTGAGACTTTCAAGGAGGATTTTTCAATGACTATATCCATGATGACCGCACGATTGGAATTATCATAATGATAACCATATATCACTATGAAAGACGAATTTAAAAGAGAATTCCACAAAGTGTTTTTTTAACTCAAGTCACAACAAAAGTAGCTGTCTACTCATCAAGACTGATTCTGCATCTTCAGCATCAATAAATTGTCTTCTGCCACTCATGCTTTGCCCATGAAGTCAACAGTGCCAATGAGAGCTTTGGCCATCTAATTGCAGAAAAACGCACGGCACACCAGTGAAGGGCTCTAAAAGCCAACAGCAGCATACAGACTATATCTTAGGCTTGACTTTGAACCATAAGGCATCAGCCTCCGTCCAAGGACGTGGTTGAATGAGCTAGCTCTAAGCAAAAGGTCAATGACTGTACAAAGAAACTCCAAGGACATGTATTTCTGTGCTCATTGTTTTAATTCAACTATGACTGATGTAAAATGGTTTGAATCCCAAAACCCCTGCAGAAAGTCCAATTTGGCCGAAGTATCAGCCTCTGATGCTACAGAACGTGACATCAAGCACCATGTTGTCTGCAGCAAAAGTTCTGATATCAAATGGTTGTTAAAGCAAAGCAACCATCGGAAACAGTGTCAGAAAACCCTTGAACTCATTCTAAATGCTAGAGGGCTCAGTCGGGAATTGAATATAATTGAAATAGAAAGCGTTTGTTGTTAGGAAGCCGAGGAAGTTAGCTTGCTTTGAAACGGCTGGGCTCGTCCGGGATTTGAACCCGGGACCTCTCGCACCCGAAGCGAGAATCATACCCCTAGACCAACGAGCCTGACCAGAATCACCTATGGCTACGTGTGTACACATGTACAGTCACTTAATGTGGCCCTCTAAAAGATTGGGCAGGCACTAGTTTTAATAGAAAACACTTGTCGTTAGGAAGCCGCATTTCCTGGAAGGCAGCGACTCTGAGTATGGCCTGTACAAGGAAAAAAAAAACATGACCTTTGACTGAATCTGGGATATGTTGCAGAGGTGTCAAGTAACGAAGTACAAATACTTCGTTACCTTACTTAAGTAGAAATTTTGGGTATCTATACTTTACTGGAGTAATTATTTTTCTGCCTACTTTTTACTTCTACTCCTTACATTTTCACGCAATTATCTGTACTTTCTACTCCTTACTTTTTAAAAATAGGCTCGTTACTCCTCTTTCATTTCATCTTGTTTAAAAAAAAAACTATGCAGATAAATTGCGTCATCCGGATAGTGTGAATTTGATTGTGGTTGGATGAGAAGTGTAAACATATACCATTCCAACACCCTATTGGTTACATCGCGCTTGCACATGACTCAAAGCACAAATCACACACGGTGTTGCCAGATGGGGCGGGTTCCAGCGCACGAGCACGCACTTTCAGTCAATCAGCGATCAGCAGCAGACGCGCTCATTCATGACAGCCAGGTTTTTAGCGCGATAACTCATTGTAGATGTATATTCAAGTGATTGCTATGCTAAAGTGGCATACATACAGTATATAACGTTATATACACAAGCCGTTTCTACAGTAAGGAGTGGTAGAGTGAACAAACTCTCAAACTTGGATTACACCTGTGACTCGAAGACTCTTTATAAGTATAATCATTATTCCTGTCCATCATAATATACACACTCGGGACATCTGCAACTAGCAACCCCAACAGCTGCTGAAAGAGGTTTGAATCAATGATGAATCAGTTTTGACTGGACTAAGTGCATGTCCTATGAACTTCACAAGGGTACTGTAGTTTTGTCAGAGCAAAGCTAAGCGCATTGTTATTTTTTTTGTCTGCGGATTATTGTACAGTATATCAATGAATTACGCATTTTGGCAGTGGTGTGTTTTAACGTGAAATGCCTGTTAATTATGTGCTTTTTCCGATATCTTATATTGGGCACTGTTTGCACTTAAAGTGGCTTCTTCAATAAAATATCATCACATTATTTTCCCAGTTTTGGTGACCTTTGAGCCCTGCACAGGCCCTGCACAATCCTTCTTATGACACACTCCTGCAGTCATTAAAATAGTTCAGCTTTGTTTGTAATGTCCAATAGTTATATTTTGTTTAGTTTCTTTAATAAAGTTAATTTAGAAAAATGTTTGGATAATTTGTTTGTTTGTTAATTTTTTTTAAAGTGACAACCAAGCAGTCAGCGACCGACAGTGGGTATGAGGTTAGGGGTGTAAAAGTCAGGGTCCGTAGGGCTCTAAATCGTCGACTCAATCTGGCAACACTGATCACACATGTAGCCTACATTTACATTCCGATAAAGGTTATTCATTACTTATAGGCAACTAGTCATCATATCTTCCGCTTCAGGAAACATGTTAATGCTCAGCAGTACACATAATGGTATATTTCCATTGTACTAAAATGCATTAATTTTCAATGGGTATATGTGGCTGAAACAGGTAGCCAGTGCCTCCCAAATTTTTCAACATTAACATTTTAATCTAACATTATAGTCATTATGGCCTTTAGAAAAATGTTTTTTGAGGAGGTGGGGTAGTGCGCTATATGCCCCTGTGGTGTGGCCTAAGCTTTTGTCTTTAATGGCATTTTTTTCCTTACATTACTTTTACTTTTATACTTTAAGTAGTTTTGAAAACCAGTACTTTTACACTTTTACTTAAGTAAAAAGCTTGAGTTGATACTTCAACTTCTACAAAAGTATTTTTAAACCCTAGTATCTATACTTCCACTTGAGTAATGTATGCGAGTAATTTTGACACCTCTGATTTGTTGTAGTACAGATGAACAACAGTATTTATTTCAAAACCACAGTAGTTTTTATCTAAGCTCAACATAGCCAGCTTGCTTTGAAACGGCTGGGCTCGTCCAGGATTTGAACCAGGGACCTCTCGCACCCTAAGCGAGAATCATACCCCTAAACCAACGAGCCTGACTGCGAAAACCAACAGCTACGTGTGTACACATGTACAGTCACTGAATGTTGCCCTCTAAAAGATTGGGCAGGCACTAATTTTAATAGAAAACGCTTGCCGTTAGGAAGCCGCATTTCCTGGAAGGCAGCGACTCTGAGTATGGTCTGTACAAGGAAAAAAAAAACACTTGACCTTTGACTGAATCTGGGCTATGTTGTAGTACAGATGAACAAAAGTAATTATTTCAAAACCTCAGCAGTTTTGGGGTGGGCTCAAAGCAGAAAGCTTGCTATGAAAAGACTGGGCTCATCCGGGATTTGAACCCTGGACCTCTCGCACCCTAAGCGAGAATCATACCCCTAGACCAACGAGCCTCTCCGGTATGGCTTGTTTTGTGTGGGTACCACAAATTTAGTGAAGCTCACCTGTATAACGGATCGTGTTCTGTTGTCGAGATACTTAAGTGCAGATATTTGAGCTTCAAAAACTACTTCAAGGGATACTACAGATTGACGGCCAACTTTGCCAAACAAGGCTCGGTGGCCTAATGGATAAGGCATCAGCCTCCGGAGCTGAGGATTGTGGGTTCAAGTCCCACCTGGGTCATCTTTGATGGGCTACCTTTAAGATGGCTTTGTGAGAATTTCAAGGAGGATTTTTCAATGACTATATCCATGATGACCGCACAATTGGAATTATCATAATGATAACCATATATCACTATGAAAGATGAATTTAAAAGAGAATTCCACAAAGTGTTTTTTTAACACAAGTCACAACAAAAGTAGCTGTCTACTCATCAAGACTGATTCTGCATCTTCAGCATCAATAAATTGTCTTCTGCCACTCATGCTTTGCCCATGAAGTCAACAGTGCCAATGAGAGCTTTGGCCATCTAATTGCAGAAAAACGCACGGCACACCAGTGAAGAGCTCTAAAAGCCAACAGCAGCATACAGACTATATCTTAGGCTTGACTTTGAACCATAAGGCATCAGCCTCCGTCCAAGGACGTGGTTGAATGAGCTAGCTCTAAGCAAAAGGTCAATGACTTTACAAAGAAACTCCAAGGACATGTATTTCTGTGCTCATGGTTTTAATTCAACTATGACTGATGTAAAATGGTTTGAATCCCAAAACCCCTGCAGAAAGTTCAATTTGGCCGAAGTATCAGCCTCTGATGCTAGAGAACGTGACATCAAGCACCATGTTGTCTGCAGAAAAAGTTCTGATATCAAATGGTTGTTAAAGCAAAGCAACCATCGGAAACAGTGTCAGAAAACCCTTGAACTCATTCTAAATGCTAGAGGGCTCAGTCGGGAATTGAAAATAATTGAAATAGAAAGCGTTTGTTGTTAGGAAGTTAGCTTGCTTTGAAACGGCTGGGCTCGTCCGGGATTTGAACCCGGGACCTCTCGCACTCAAAGCGAGAATCATACCCCTAGACCAACGAGCCAGACCAGAATCACCTATGGCTACGTGTGTACACATCTACAGTCACTTAATGTGGCCCTCTAAAAGATTGGGCAGGCACTAGTTTTAATAGAAAACACTTGTCGTTAGGAAGCTGCATTTCCTGGAAGGCAGCGACTCTGAGTATGGCCTGCACAAGGAAAAAAAAAAACGACCTTTGACTGAATCTGGGATATGTTGTAGTACAGATGAACAACAGTAATTATTTCAAAACCACAGTAGTTTTTATCTAAGCTCAACGTAGCCAGCTTGCTTTGAAACGGCTGGGCTCGTCCGGGATTTGAACCCGGGACCTCTCGCACCCTAAGCGAGAATCATACCCCTAGACCAGCGAGCCTGACTGTGAGCACCAACAGCTACGTGTGTACACATGTACAGTCACTGAATGTTGCCCTCTAAAAGATTGGGCAGGCACTAATTTTAATAGAAAACGCTTGCCGTTAGGAAGCCGCATTTCCTGGAAGGCAGCGACTCTGAGTATGGTCTGTACAAGGAAAAAAAAAAACACTTGACCTTTGACTGAATCTGGGCTATGTTGTAGTACAGATGAACAAAAGTAATTATTTCAAAACCTCAGCAGTTTTGGGGTGGGCTCAAAGCAGACAGCTTGCTATGAAACGACTGGGCTCATCCGGGATTTGAACCCGGGACCTCTCGCACCCTAAGCGAGAATCATACCCCTAGACCAACGAGCCTCTCCGGTATGCCATGTTTTGTGTGGGTACCACAAATTTAGTGAAGCTCACCTGTATAACGGATCGTGTTCTGTTGTCGAGATACTTAAGTGCAGATATTTGAGCTTCAAAAACTACTTCAAGGGATACTACAGATTGACGGCCAACTTTGCCAAACAAAGCCCGGTGGCCTAATGGATAAGGCATCAGCCTCCGGAGCTGAGGATTGTGGGTTCAAGTCCCACCTGGGTCGTCTTTGATGGGCTACTTTTAAGATGGCTTTGTGAGAATTTCAAGGAGGATTTTTCAATGACTATATCCATGATGACCGCACGATTAGAATTATCATAATGATAACCATATATCACTATGAAAGACGAATTTAAAAGAGAATTCCACAAAGTGTTTTTTTAACACAAGTCACAACAAAAGTAGCTGTCTACTCATCAAGACTGATTCTGCATCTTCAGCATCAATAAATTGTCTTCTGCCACTCATGCTTTGCCTATGAAGTCAACAGTGCCAATGAGAGCTTTGGCCATCTAATTGCAGAAAAACGCACGGCACACCAGTGAAGGGCTCTAAAAGTCAACAGCAGCATACAGACTATATCTTAGGCTTGACTTTGAACCATAAGGCATCAGCCTCTGTCCAAGGACATGGTTGAATGAGCTAGCTCTAAGCAAAAGGTCAATGACTGTTCAAAGAAACTCCAAGGACATGTATTTCTGTGCTCATGGTTTTAATTCAACTATGACTGATGTAAAATGGTTTGAATCCCAAAACCCCTGCAGAAAGTTCAATTTGGCCGAAGTATCAGCCTCTGATGCTAGAGAACATGACATCAAGCACCATGTTGTCTGCAGAAAAAGTTCTGATATCAAATGGTTGTTAAAGCAAAGCAACCATCGGAAACAGTGTCAGAAAACCCTTGAACTCATTCTAAATGCTAGAGGGCTCAGTCGGGAATTGAATATAATTGAAATAGAAAGCGTTTGTTGTTAGGAAGCCGAGGAAGTTAGCTTGCTTTGAAACGGCTGGGCTCGTCCGGGATTTGAACCCGGGACCTCTCGCACCCGAAGCGAGAATCATACCCCTAGACCAACGAGCCAGACCAGAATCACCTATGGCTACGTGTGTACACATCTACAGTCACTTAATGTGGCCCTCTAAAAGATTGGGCAGGCACTAGTTTTAATAGAAAACACTTGTCGTTAGGAAGCCGCATTTCCTGGAAGGCAGCGACTCTGAGTATGGCCAACACAAGGAAAAAAAAAAACACGACCTTTGACTAAATCTGGGATATGTTGTAGTACAGATGAACAACAGTAATTATTTCAAAACCACAGTAGTTTTTATCTAAGCTCAACGTAGCCAGCTTGCTCTGAAACGGCTGGGCTCGTCCGGGATTTGAACCCGTGACCTCTCGCACCCTAAGCGAGAATCATACCCCTAGACCAACGAGCCTGACTGCAAGCACCAACAGCTACGTGTGTACACATGTACAGTCACTGAATGTTGCCCTCTAAAAGATTGGGCAGGCACTAATTTTAATAGAAAACGCTTGCCGTTAGGAAGCCGCATTTCCTGGAAGGCAGCGACTCTGAGTATGGTCTGTACAAGGAAAAAAAAACACTTGACCTTTGACTGAATCTGGGCTATGTTGTAGTACAGATGAACAAAAGTAATAATTTCAAAACCTCAGTAGTTTTGAGGTGGGCTCAACGCAGCCAGCTTGCTATGAAACGACTGGGCTCGTCCGGGATTTGAACCCGGGACCTCTCGCACCCTAAGCGAGAATCATACCCCTAGACCAAAGAGCCTCTCCGGTACTGCATGTTTTGTGTGGGTACCACAAATTTAGTGAAGCTCACCTGTATAACGGAACGTGTTCTGTTGTCGAGATACTTAAGTGTAGATATTTGAGCTTCAAAAACTACTTCAAGGGATACTACAGATTGACGGCCAACTTTGCCAAACAAGGCCCGGTGGCCTAATGGATAAGGCATCAGCCTCCAGAGCTGAGGATTGTGGGTTCACGTCCCACCAGGGTCATCTTTGATGGGCTACCTTTAAGATGGCTTTGTGAGACTTTCAAGGAGGATTTTTCAATGACTATATCCATGATGACCGCACGATTGGAATTATCATAATGATAACCATATATCACTATGAAAGACGAATTTAAAAGAGAATTCCACAAAGTGTTTTTTTAACTCAAGTCACAACAAAAGTAGCTGTCTACTCATCAAGACTGATTCTGCATCTTCAGCATCAATAAATTGTCTTCTGCCACTCATGCTTTGCCCATGAAGTCAACAGTGCCAATGAGAGCTTTGGCCATCTAATTGCAGAAAAACGCACGGCACACCAGTGAAGGGCTCTAAAAGCCAACAGCAGCATACAGACTATATCTTAGGCTTGACTTTGAACCATAAGGCATCAGCCTCCGTCCAAGGACGTGGTTGAATGAGCTAGCTCTAAGCAAAAGGTCAATGACTGTACAAAGAAACTCCAAGGACATGTATTTCTGTGCTCATTGTTTTAATTCAACTATGACTGATGTAAAATGGTTTGAATCCCAAAACCCCTGCAGAAAGTCCAATTTGGCCGAAGTATCAGCCTCTGATGCTACAGAACGTGACATCAAGCACCATGTTGTCTGCAGCAAAAGTTCTGATATCAAATGGTTGTTAAAGCAAAGCAACCATCGGAAACAGTGTCAGAAAACCCTTGAACTCATTCTAAATGCTAGAGGGCTCAGTCGGGAATTGAATATAATTGAAATAGAAAGCGTTTGTTGTTAGGAAGCCGAGGAAGTTAGCTTGCTTTGAAACGGCTGGGCTCGTCCGGGATTTGAACCCGGGACCTCTCGCACCCGAAGCGAGAATCATACCCCTAGACCAACGAGCCTGACCAGAATCACCTATGGCTACGTGTGTACACATGTACAGTCACTTAATGTGGCCCTCTAAAAGATTGGGCAGGCACTAGTTTTAATAGAAAACACTTGTCGTTAGGAAGCCGCATTTCCTGGAAGGCAGCGACTCTGAGTATGGCCTGTACAAGGAAAAAAAAAACATGACCTTTGACTGAATCTGGGATATGTTGCAGAGGTGTCAAGTAACGAAGTACAAATACTTCGTTACCTTACTTAAGTAGAAATTTTGGGTATCTATACTTTACTGGAGTAATTATTTTTCTGCCTACTTTTTACTTCTACTCCTTACATTTTCACGCAATTATCTGTACTTTCTACTCCTTACTTTTTAAAAATAGGCTCGTTACTCCTCTTTCATTTCATCTTGTTTAAAAAAAAAACTATGCAGATAAATTGCGTCATCCGGATAGTGTGAATTTGATTGTGGTTGGATGAGAAGTGTAAACATATACCATTCCAACACCCTATTGGTTACATCGCGCTTGCACATGACTCAAAGCACAAATCACACACGGTGTTGCCAGATGGGGCGGGTTCCAGCGCACGAGCACGCACTTTCAGTCAATCAGCGATCAGCAGCAGACGCGCTCATTCATGACAGCCAGGTTTTTAGCGCGATAACTCATTGTAGATGTATATTCAAGTGATTGCTATGCTAAAGTGGCATACATACAGTATATAACGTTATATACACAAGCCGTTTCTACAGTAAGGAGTGGTAGAGTGAACAAACTCTCAAACTTGGATTACACCTGTGACTCGAAGACTCTTTATAAGTATAATCATTATTCCTGTCCATCATAATATACACACTCGGGACATCTGCAACTAGCAACCCCAACAGCTGCTGAAAGAGGTTTGAATCAATGATGAATCAGTTTTGACTGGACTAAGTGCATGTCCTATGAACTTCACAAGGGTACTGTAGTTTTGTCAGAGCAAAGCTAAGCGCATTGTTATTTTTTTTGTCTGCGGATTATTGTACAGTATATCAATGAATTACGCATTTTGGCAGTGGTGTGTTTTAACGTGAAATGCCTGTTAATTATGTGCTTTTTCCGATATCTTATATTGGGCACTGTTTGCACTTAAAGTGGCTTCTTCAATAAAATATCATCACATTATTTTCCCAGTTTTGGTGACCTTTGAGCCCTGCACAGGCCCTGCACAATCCTTCTTATGACACACTCCTGCAGTCATTAAAATAGTTCAGCTTTGTTTGTAATGTCCAATAGTTATATTTTGTTTAGTTTCTTTAATAAAGTTAATTTAGAAAAATGTTTGGATAATTTGTTTGTTTGTTAATTTTTTTTAAAGTGACAACCAAGCAGTCAGCGACCGACAGTGGGTATGAGGTTAGGGGTGTAAAAGTCAGGGTCCGTAGGGCTCTAAATCGTCGACTCAATCTGGCAACACTGATCACACATGTAGCCTACATTTACATTCCGATAAAGGTTATTCATTACTTATAGGCAACTAGTCATCATATCTTCCGCTTCAGGAAACATGTTAATGCTCAGCAGTACACATAATGGTATATTTCCATTGTACTAAAATGCATTAATTTTCAATGGGTATATGTGGCTGAAACAGGTAGCCAGTGCCTCCCAAATTTTTCAACATTAACATTTTAATCTAACATTATAGTCATTATGGCCTTTAGAAAAATGTTTTTTGAGGAGGTGGGGTAGTGCGCTATATGCCCCTGTGGTGTGGCCTAAGCTTTTGTCTTTAATGGCATTTTTTTCCTTACATTACTTTTACTTTTATACTTTAAGTAGTTTTGAAAACCAGTACTTTTACACTTTTACTTAAGTAAAAAGCTTGAGTTGATACTTCAACTTCTACAAAAGTATTTTTAAACCCTAGTATCTATACTTCCACTTGAGTAATGTATGCGAGTAATTTTGACACCTCTGATTTGTTGTAGTACAGATGAACAACAGTATTTATTTCAAAACCACAGTAGTTTTTATCTAAGCTCAACATAGCCAGCTTGCTTTGAAACGGCTGGGCTCGTCCAGGATTTGAACCAGGGACCTCTCGCACCCTAAGCGAGAATCATACCCCTAAACCAACGAGCCTGACTGCGAAAACCAACAGCTACGTGTGTACACATGTACAGTCACTGAATGTTGCCCTCTAAAAGATTGGGCAGGCACTAATTTTAATAGAAAACGCTTGCCGTTAGGAAGCCGCATTTCCTGGAAGGCAGCGACTCTGAGTATGGTCTGTACAAGGAAAAAAAAAACACTTGACCTTTGACTGAATCTGGGCTATGTTGTAGTACAGATGAACAAAAGTAATTATTTCAAAACCTCAGCAGTTTTGGGGTGGGCTCAAAGCAGAAAGCTTGCTATGAAAAGACTGGGCTCATCCGGGATTTGAACCCTGGACCTCTCGCACCCTAAGCGAGAATCATACCCCTAGACCAACGAGCCTCTCCGGTATGGCTTGTTTTGTGTGGGTACCACAAATTTAGTGAAGCTCACCTGTATAACGGATCGTGTTCTGTTGTCGAGATACTTAAGTGCAGATATTTGAGCTTCAAAAACTACTTCAAGGGATACTACAGATTGACGGCCAACTTTGCCAAACAAAGCTCGGTGGCCTAATGGATAAGGCATCAGCCTCCGGAGCTGGGGATTGTGGGTTCAAGTCCCACCTGGGTCGTCTTTGATGGGCTACTTTTAAGATGGCTTTGTGAGAATTTCAAGGAGGATTTTTCAATGACTATATCCATGATGACCGCACGATTAGAATTATCATAATGATAACCATATATCACTATGAAAGACGAATTTAAAAGAGAATTCCACAAAGTGTTTTTTTAACTCAAGTCACAACAAAAGTAGCTGTCTACTCATCAAGACTGATTCTGCATCTTCAGCATCAATAAATTGTCTTCTTCCACGCATGCTTTGCCCATGAAGTCAACAGTGCCAATGAGAGCTTTGGCCATCTAATTGCAGAAAAACGCACGGCACACCAGTGAAGGGCTCTAAAAGTCAACAGCAGCATACAGACTATATCTTAGGCTTGACTTTGAACCATAAGGCATCAGCCTCCGTCCAAGGACGTGGTTGAATGAGCTAGCTCTAAGCAAAAGGTCAATGACTGTACAAAGAAACTCCAAGGACATGTATTTCTGTGCTCATTGTTTTAATTCAACTATGACTGATGTAAAATGGTTTGAATCCCAAAACCCCTGCAGAAAGTTCAATTTGGCCGAAGTATCAGCCTCTGATGCTAGAGAACGTGACATCAAGCACCATGTTGTCTGCAGCAAAAGTTCTGATATCAAATGGTTGTTAAAGCAAAGCAACCATCGGAAACAGTGTCAGAAAACCCTTGAACTCATTCTAAATGCTAGAGGGCTCAGTCGGGAATTGAATATAATTGAAATAGAAAGCGTTTGTTGTTAGGAAGCCGAGGAAGTTAGCTTGCTTTGAAACGGCTGGGCTCGTGCAGGATTTGAACCCGGGACCTCTCGCACCCGAAGCGAGAATCATGCCCCTAGACCAACGAGCCAGACCAGAATCACCTATGGCTACGTGTGTACACATGTACAGTCACTTAATGTGGCCCTCTAAAAGATTGGGCAGGCACTAGTTTTAATAGAAAACACTTGTTGTTAGGAAGCCGCATTTCCTGGAAGGCAGCGACTCTGAGTATGGCCTGCACAAGGAAAAAAAAAACACGACCTTTGACTGAATCTGGGATATGTTGTAGTACAGATGAACAACAGTAATTATTTCAAAACCACAGTAGTTTTTATCTAAGCTCAACGTAGCCAGCTTGCTTTGAAACGGCTGGGCTCGACCGGGATTTGAACCCGGGACCTCTCGCACCCTAAGCGAGAATCATACCCCTAGACCAACGAGCCTGACTGCGAACATCAACAGCTACATGTGTACACATGTACAGTCACTGAATACATTTTAAAATCTTGCTTATTACTTACAAAGCACTAAATAGTTTAGCTCCCCGGTACATAAGCGAGCTCTTAACGTATTATACCCCATCACGTCGATTGCGGTCTCTAAACTCTGGCCAGTTGATAATACCTAGAATATCTAAATCAACTGCAGGCGGTCGATCATTTTCCTATTTAGCTCCTAAATTGTGGAATAGTCTTCCTAGCATTGTTCGGGAAGCAGACACACTCTGTCAGTTTAAATCTAGACTAAAAACACATCTCTTTACTATGGCATACACATAGAACATTTTTAACTTTCATTATTCAATTCAATTGACTGATTGTTAGGCTGCATTAACTAGGTCAGCCGGAACCGGGAACACTTCCCATAACACCTGATGTACTCGTTACATCATAAAAAGAGTGGCATCTACGCTAATGTTAGTCTCTCTGTTTATCCCGAGGTTTATCCCGGATCTGGGCCCTGTCCGGATCGGATGGTGGACCTGCCTGGACATGACCAACGCATCCTGGAGTGTCTGCTGAGCCGTGTCCATCGGTGTCTCCTCTGAATTTGCCTCACTGGCACGACATGCTCAAACCCGTCTTCGGCGCAATAATTCCGATCTTTCATGTATTCATACTCTTGTGTAATTGACGCCCCATCCTAAATAAATCTGTCTCTTCCGTGATACCCTGAAAATTTTGAATAATCCGATCTAATATGATTTCCGACCTGTAAGGTTGCCAGAGTAATAATCTTACACGGTGTGTTAATAGGCCAGAGGAGAACTGGCACCCCGACTGAGTCTGGTTTCTCCCAAGGTTTATTTTTCTCCATCATGCCCTGATGGAGTTTTGGTTCCTTGCCACTGTCGCCTTTGGCTTGGCTTGCTCAGTTGGGGACACTAAAAATATGATTAAAGTTATTCAACTTATTATACAAATAAAATATATGAATTAGGTCTTATTTAATTCTATAAACTATAATACTGATCTGCCAACATTGTCGCTATATGATAAATTAAAATAAGCTGATAACATCACTGTTTTCTCCAGTACGACTGTACAGCCAAATCTAATTTTGTCGCAATATTATCCTGTTTGACACTGTGAAGCTGCTTTGACACAATCGTGATTGTAAAAGCGCTATATAAATAAAGTTGATTGATTGATTGAATGTTGCCCTCTAAAAGATTGGGCAGGCACTAATTTTAATAGAAAACGCTTGCCGTTAGGAAGCCGCATTTCCTGGAAGACAGCGACTCTGAGTATGGTCTGTACAAGGAAAAAAAAACACTTGACCTTTGACTGAATCTGGGCTATGTTGTAGTACAGATGAACAAAAGTAATAATTTCAAAACCTCAGTAGTTTTGAGGTGGGCTCAACGCAGCCAGCTTGCTATGAAACGACTGGGCTCGTCCGGGATTTGAACCCGGGACCTCTCGCACCCTAAGCGAGAATCATACCCCTAGACCAAAGAGACTCTCCGGTACTGCATGTTTTGTGTGGGTACCACAAATTGAGTGAAGCTCACCTTTATAACGGAACGTGTTCTGTTGTCGAGATACTTAAGTGTAGATATTTGAGCTTCAAAAACTACTTCAAGGGATACTACAGATTGACGGCCAACTTTGCCAAACAAGGCCCGGTGGCCTAATGGATAAGGCATCAGCCTCCGGAGCTGAGGATTGTGGGTTCAAGTCCCACCTGGGTCATCTTTGATGGGCTACCTTTAAGATGGCTTTGTGAGACTTTCAAGGAGGATTTTTCAATGACTATATCCATGATGACCGCACGATTGGAATTATCATAATGATAACCATATATCACTATGAAAGACGAATTTAAAAGAGAATTCCACAAAGTGTTTTTTTAACTCAAGTCACAACAAAAGTAGCTGTCTACTCATCAAGACTGATTCTGCATCTTCAGCATCAATAAATTGTCTTCTGCCACTCATGCTTTGCCCATGAAGTCAACAGTGCCAATGAGAGCTTTGGCCATCTAATTGCAGAAAAACGCACGGCACACCAGTGAAGGGCTCTAAAAGCCAACAGCAGCATACAGACTATATCTTAGGCTTGACTTTGAACCATAAGGCATCAGCCTCCGTCCAAGGACGTGGTTGAATGAGCTAGCTCTAAGCAAAAGGTCAATGACTGTACAAAGAAACTCCAAGGACATGTATTTCTGTGCTCATTGTTTTAATTCAACTATGACTGATGTAAAATGGTTTGAATCCCAAAACCCCTGCAGAAAGTCCAATTTGGCCGAAGTATCAGCCTCTGATGCTACAGAACGTGACATCAAGCACCATGTTGTCTGCAGCAAAAGTTCTGATATCAAATGGTTGTTAAAGCAAAGCAACCATCGGAAACAGTGTCAGAAAACCCTTGAACTCATTCTAAATGCTAGAGGGCTCAGTCGGGAATTGAATATAATTGAAATAGAAAGCGTTTGTTGTTAGGAAGCCGAGGAAGTTAGCTTGCTTTGAAACGGCTGGGCTCGTCCGGGATTTGAACCCGGGACCTCTCGCACCCGAAGCGAGAATCATACCCCTAGACCAACGAGCCTGACCAGAATCACCTATGGCTACGTGTGTACACATGTACAGTCACTTAATGTGGCCCTCTAAAAGATTGGGCAGGCACTAGTTTTAATAGAAAACACTTGTCGTTAGGAAGCCGCATTTCCTGGAAGGCAGCGACTCTGAGTATGGCCTGTACAAGGAAAAAAAAAAACACGACCTTTGACTGAATCTGGGATATGTTGCAGAGGTGTCAAGTAACGAAGTACAAATACTTCGTTACCTTACTTAAGTAGAAATTTTGGGTATCTATACTTTACTGGAGTAATTATTTTTCTGCCTACTTTTTACTTCTACTCCTTACATTTTCACGCAATTATCTGTACTTTCTACTCCTTACTTTTTAAAAATAGGCTCGTTACTCCTCTTTCATTTCATCTTGTTTAAAAAAAAAACTATGCAGATAAATTGCGTCATCCGGATAGTGTGAATTTGATTGTGGTTGGATGAGGAGTGTAAACATATACCATTCCAACACCCTATTGGTTACATCGCGCTTGCACATGACTCAAAGCACAAATCACACACGGTGTTGCCAGATGGGGCGGGTTCCAGCGCACGAGCACGCACTTTCAGTCAATCAGCGATCAGCAGCAGACGCGCTCATTCATGACAGCCAGGTTTTTAGCGCGATAACTCATTGTAGATGTATATTCAAGTGATTGCTATGCTAAAGTGGCATACATACAGTATATAACGTTATATACACAAGCCGTTTCTACAGTAAGGAGTGGTAGAGTGAACAAACTCTCAAACTTGGATTACACCTGTGACTCGAAGACTCTTTATAAGTATAATCATTATTCCTGTCCATCATAATATACACACTCGGGACATCTGCAACTAGCAACCCCAACAGCTGCTGAAAGAGGTTTGAATCAATGATGAATCAGTTTTGACTGGACTAAGTGCATGTCCTATGAACTTCACAAGGGTACTGTAGTTTTGTCAGAGCAAAGCTAAGCGCATTGTTATTTTTTTTGTCTGCGGATTATTGTACAGTATATCAATGAATTACGCATTTTGGCAGTGGTTTGTTTTAACGTGAAATGCCTGTTAATTATGTGCTTTTTCCGATATCTTATATTGGGCACTGTTTGCACTTAAAGTGGCTTCTTCAATAAAATATCATCACATTATTTTCCCAGTTTTGGTGACCTTTGAGCCCTGCACAGGCCCTGCACAATCCTTCTTATGACACACTCCTGCAGTCATTAAAATAGTTCAGCTTTGTTTGTAATGTCCAATAGTTATATTTTGTTTAGTTTCTTTAATAAAGTTAATTTAGAAAAATGTTTGGATAATTTGTTTGTTTGTTAATTTTTTTTAAAGTGACAACCAAGCAGTCAGCGACCGACAGTGGGTATGAGGTTAGGGGTGTAAAAGTCAGGGTCCGTAGGGCTCTAAATCGTCGACTCAATCTGGCAACACTGATCACACATGTAGCCTACATTTACATTCCGATAAAGGTTATTCATTACTTATAGGCAACTAGTCATCATATCTTCCGCTTCAGGAAACATGTTAATGCTCAGCAGTACACATAATGGTATATTTCCATTGTACTAAAATGCATTAATTTTCAATGGGTATATGTGGCTGAAACAGGTAGCCAGTGCCTCCCAAATTTTTCAACATTAACATTTTAATCTAAAATTATAGTCATTATGGCCTTTAGAAAAATGTTTTTTGAGGAGGTGGGGTAGTGCGCTATATGCCCCTGTGGTGTGGCCTAAGCTTTTGTCTTTAATGGCATTTTTTTCCTTACATTACTTTTACTTTTATACTTTAAGTAGTTTTGAAAACCAGTACTTTTACACTTTTACTTAAGTAAAAAGCTTGAGTTGATACTTCAACTTCTACAAAAGTATTTTTAAACCCTAGTATCTATACTTCCACTTGAGTAATGTATGCGAGTAATTTTGACACCTCTGATTTGTTGTAGTACAGATGAACAACAGTATTTATTTCAAAACCACAGTAGTTTTTATCTAAGCTCAACATAGCCAGCTTGCTTTGAAACGGCTGGGCTCGTCCGGGATTTGAACCAGGGACCTTTCGCACCCTAAGCGAGAATCATACCCCTAAACCAACGAGCCTGACTGCGAAAACCAACAGCTACGTGTGTACACATGTACAGTCACTGAATGTTGCCCTCTAAAAGATTGGGCAGGCACTAATTTTAATAGAAAACGCTTGCCGTTAGGAAGCCGCATTTCCTGGAAGGCAGCGACTCTGAGTATGGTCTGTACAAGGAAAAAAAAAACACTTGACCTTTGACTGAATCTGGGCTATGTTGTAGTACAGATGAACAAAAGTAATTATTTCAAAACCTCAGCAGTTTTGGGGTGGGCTCAAAGCAGAAAGCTTGCTATGAAAAGACTGGGCTCGTCCGGGATTTGAACCCTGGACCTCTCGCACCCTAAGCGAGAATCATACCCCTAGACCAACGAGCCTCTCCAGTATGGCATGTTTTGTGTGGGTACCACAAATTTAGTGAAGCTCACCTGTATAACGGATCGTGTTCTGTTGTCGAGATACTTAAGTGCAGATATTTGAGCTTCAAAAACTACTTCAAGGGATACTACAGATTGACGGCCAACATTGCCAAACAAAGCCCGGTGGCCTAATGGGTAAGGCATCAGCCTCCGGAGCTGAGGATTGTGGGTTCAAGTCCCACCTGGGTCGTCTTTGATGGGCTACTTTTAAGATGGCTTTGTGAGAATTTCAAGGAGGATTTTTCAATGACTATATCCATGATGACCGCACGATTAGAATTATCATAATGATAACCATATATCACTATGAAAGACGAATTTAAAAGAGAATTCCACAAAGTGTTTTTTTAACTCAAGTCACAACAAAAGTAGCTGTCTACTCATCAAGACTGATTCTGCATCTTCAGCATCAATAAATTGTCTTCTTCCACTCATGCTTTGCCCATGAAGTCAACAGTGCCAATGAGAGCTTTGGCCATCTAATTGCAGAAAAACGCACGGCACACCAGTGAAGGGCTCTAAAAGTCAACAGCAGCATACAGACTATATCTTAGGCTTGACTTTGAACCATAAGGCATCAGCCTCCGTCCAAGGACGTGGTTGAATGAGCTAGCTCTAAGCAAAAGGTCAATGACTGTACAAAGAAACTCCAAGGACATGTATTTCTATGCTCATTGTTTTAATTCAACTATGACTGATGTAAAATGGTTTGAATCCCAAAACCCCTGCAGAAAGTTCAATTTGGCCGAAGTATCAGCCTCTGATGCTAGAGAACGTGACATCAAGCACCATGTTGTCTGCAGCAAAAGTTCTGATATCAAATGGTTGTTAAAGCAAAGCAACCATCGGAAACAGTGTCAGAAAACCCTTGAACTCATTCTAAATGCTAGAGGGCTCAGTCGGGAATTGAATATAATTGAAATAGAAAGCGTTTGTTGTTAGGAAGCCGAGGAAGTTAGCTTGCTTTGAAACGGCTGGGCTCGTGCAGGATTTGAACCCGGGACCTCTCGCACCCGAAGCGAGAATCATGCCCCTAGACCAACGAGCCAGACCAGAATCACCTATGGCTACGTGTGTACACATGTACAGTCACTTAATGTGGCCCTCTAAAAGATTGGGCAGGCACTAGTTTTAATAGAAAACACTTGTTGTTAGGAAGCCGCATTTCCTGGAAGGCAGCGACTCTGAGTATGGCCTGCACAAAGAAAAAAAAAACACGACCTTTGACTGAATCTGGGATATGTTGTAGTACAGATGAACAACAGTAATTATTTCAAAACCACAGTAGTTTTTATCTAAGCTCAACGTAGCCAGCTTGCTTTGAAACGGCTGGGCTCGTCCGGGATTTGAACCCGGGACCTCTCGCACCCTAAGCGAGAATCATACCCCTAGACCAACGAGCCTGACTGCGAACATCAACAGCTACATGTGTACACATGTACAGTCACTGAATGTTGCCCTCTAAAAGATTGGGCAGGCACTAATTTTAATAGAAAACGCTTGCCGTTAGGAAGCCGCATTTCCTGGAAGGCAGCGACTCTGAGTATGGTCTGTACAAGGAAAAAAAAAACACTTGACCTTTGACTGAATCTGGGCTATGTTGTAGTACAGATGAACAAAAGTAATAATTTCAAAACCTCAGTAGTTTTGAGGTGGGCTCAACGCAGCCAGCTTGCTATGAAACGACTGGGCTCGTCCGGGATTTGAACCCGGGACCTCTCGCACCCTAAGCGAGAATCATACCCCTAGGCCAACGAGCCTCTCCGGTATGCCATGTTTTGTGTGGGTACCACAAATTTAGTGAAGCTCACCTGTATAACGGAACGTGTTCTGTTGTCGAGATACTTAAGTGTAGATATTTGAGCTTCAAAAACTACTTCAAGGGATACTACAGATTGACGGCCAACTTTGCCAAACAAGGCCCGGTGGCCTAATGGATAAGGCATCAGCCTCCGGAGCTGAGGATTGTTGGTTCAAGTCCCACCTGGGTTGTCTTTGATGGGTTAGCTTTAAGATGGCTTTGTGAGAATTTCAAGGAGGATTTTTCAATGACTATATCCATGATGACCGCACGATTGGAATTATCATAATGATAACCATATATCACTATGAAAGACGAATTTAAAAGAGAATTCCACAAAGTGTTTTTTTAACTCAAGTCACAACAAAAGTAGCTGTCTACTCATCAAGACTGATTCTGCATCTTCAGCATCAATAAACTGTCTTCTGCCACTCATGCTTTGCCCATGAAGTCAACAGTGCCAATGAGAGCTTTGGCCATCTAATTGCAGAAAAACGCACGGCACACCAGTGAAGGGCTCTAAAAGCCAACAGCAGCATACAGACTATATCTTAGGCTTGACTTTGAACCATAAGGCATCAGCCTCCGTCCAAGGACGTGGTTGAATGAGCTAGCTCTAAGCAAAAGGTCAATGACTGTACAAAGAAACTCCAAGGACATGTATTTCTGTGCTCATTGTTTTAATTCAACTATGACTGATGTAAAATGGTTTGAATCCCAAAAGCCCTGCAGAAAGTTCAATTTGGCCGAAGTATCAGCCTCTGATGCTAGAGAACATGACATCAAGCACCATGTTGTCTGCAGAAAAAGTTCTGATATCAAATGGTTGTTAAAGCAAAGCAACCATCGGAAACAGTGTCAGAAAACCCTTGAACTCATTCTAAATGCTAGAGGGCTCAGTCGGGAATTGAATATAATTGAAATAGAAAGCGTTTGTTGTTAGGAAGCCGAGGAAGTTAGCTTGCTTTGAAACGGCTGGGCTCGTCCGGGATTTGAACCCGGGACCTCTCGCACCCGAAGCGAGAATCATACCCCTAGACCAACGAGCCAGACCAGAATCACCTATGGCTACGTGTGTACACATCTACAGTCACTTAATGTGGCCCTCTAAAAGATTGGGCAGGCACTAGTTTTAATAGAAAACACTTGTCGTTAGGAAGCCGCATTTCCTGGAAGGCAGCGACTCTGAGTATGGCCAACACAAGGAAAAAAAAAACACGACCTTTGACTAAATCTGGGATATGTTGTAGTACAGATGAACAACAGTAATTATTTCAAAACCACAGTAGTTTTTATCTAAGCTCAACGTAGCCAGCTTGCTCTGAAACGGCTGGGCTCGTCCGGGATTTGAACCCGGGACCTCTCGCACCCTAAGCGAGAATCATACCCCTAGACCAACGAGCCTGACTGCGAACACCAACAGCTACGTGTGTACACATGTACAGTCACTGAATGTTGCCCTCTAAAAGATTGGGCAGGCACTAATTTTAATAGAAAACGCTTGCCGTTAGGAAGCCGCATTTCCTGGAAGGCAGCGACTCTGAGTATGTTCTGTACAAGGAAAAAAAAACACTTGACCTTTGACTGAATCTGGGCTATGTTGTAGTACAGATGAACAAAAGTAATAATTTCAAAACCTCAGTAGTTTTGAGGTGGGCTCAACGCAGCCAGCTTGCTATGAAACGACTGGGCTCGTCCGGGATTTGAACCCGGGACCTCTCGCACCCTAAGCGAGAATCATACCCCTAGACCAAAGAGCCTCTCCGGTACTGCATGTTTTGTGTGGGTACCACAAATTTAGTGAAGCTCACCTGTATAACGGAACGTGTTCTGTTGTCGAGATACTTAAGTGTAGATATTTGAGCTTCAAAAACTACTTCAAGGGATACTACAGATTGACGGCCAACTTTGCCAAACAAGGCCCGGTGGCCTAATGGATAAGGCATCAGCCTCCGAAGCTGAGGATTGTGGGTTCAAGTCCCACCTGGGTCATCTTTGATGGGCTACCTTTAAGATGGCTTTGTGAGACTTTCAAGGAGGATTTTTCAATGACTATATCCATGATGACCGCACGATTGGAATTATCATAATGATAACCATATATCACTATGAAAGACGAATTTAAAAGAGAATTCCACAAAGTGTTTTTTTAACTCAAGTCACAACAAAAGTAGCTGTCTACTCATCAAGACTGATTCTGCATCTTCAGCATCAATAAATTGTCTTCTGCCACTCATCCTTTGCCCATGAAGTCAACAGTGCCAATGAGAGCTTTGGCCATCTAATTGCAGAAAAACGCACGGCACACCAGTGAAGGGCTCTAAAAGCCAACAGCAGCATACAGACTATATCTTAGGCTTGACTTTGAACCATAAGGCATCAGCCTCCGTCCAAGGACGTGGTTGAATGAGCTAGCTCTAAGCAAAAGGTCAATGACTGTACAAAGAAACTCCAAGGACATGTATTTCTGTGCTCATTGTTTTAATTCAACTATGACTGATGTAAAATGGTTTGAATCCCAAAACCCCTGCAGAAAGTTCAATTTGGCCGAAGTATCAGCCTCTGATGCTACAGAACGTGACATCAAGCACCATGTTGTCTGCAGCAAAAGTTCTGATATCAAATGGTTGTTAAAGCAAAGCAACCATCGGAAACAGTGTCAGAAAACCCTTGAACTCATTCTAAATGCTAGAGGGCTCAGTCGGGAATTGAATATAATTGAAATAGAAAGCGTTTGTTGTTAGGAAGCCGAGGAAGTTAGCTTGCTTTGAAACAGCTGGGCTCGTCCGGGATTTGAACCCGGGACCTCTCGCACCCGAAGCGAGAATCATACCCCTAGACCAACGAGCCAGACTGCGAGCACCAACAGCTACGTGTGTACACATGTACAGTCACTGAATGTTGCCCTCTAAAAGATTGGGCAGGCACTAATTTTAATAGAAAACGCTTGCCGTTAGGAAGCCGCATTTCCTGGAAGGCAGCGACTCTGAGTATGGTCTGTACAAGGAAAAAAAAAACACTTGACCTTTGACTGAATCTGGGCTATGTTGTAGTACAGATGAACAAAAGTAATTTGGTTTCAAAAACTCAGCAGTTTTGAGGTGGGCTCAACGCAGCCAGCTTGCTATAAAACGACTGGGCTCGTCCGGGATTTGAACCCGGTACCTCTCGCACCCCAAGCGAGAATCATACCCCTAGACCAACAAGCCTCTCCGGTATGCCATGTTTTGTGTGGGTACCACAAATTTAGTGAAGCTCACCTGTATAACAGAACGTGTTCTGTTGTCGAGATACTTAAGTGTAGATATTTGAGCTTCAAAAACTACTTCAAGGGATACTACAGATTGACGGCCAACTTTGCCAAAAAAGGCCCGGTGGCCTAATGGATAAGGCATCAGCCTCCGGAGCTGAGGATTGTGGGTTCAAGTCCCACCTGGGTCATCTTTGATGGGCTACCTTTAAGATGGCTTTGTGAGAATTTCAAGGAGGATTTTTCAATGACTATATCCATGATGACCGCACGATTGGAATTATCATAATGATGACCATATATCACTATGAAAGACGAATTTAAAAGAGAATTCCACAAAGTGTTCTTTTAACTCAAGTCACAACAAAAGTAGCTGTCTACTTATCAAGACTGATTCTGCATCTTCAGCATCAATAAATTGTCTTCTGCCACTCATGCTTTGCCCATGAAGTCAACAGTGCCAATGAGATCTTTGGCCATCTAATTGCAGAAAAACGCACGGCACACCAGTGAAGGGCTCTAAAAGCCAACAGCAGCATACAGACTATATCTTAGGCTTGACTTTGAACCATAAGGCATCAGCCTCCGTCCAAGGACGTGGTTGAATGAGCTAGCTCTAAGCAAAAGGTCAATGACTGTACAAAGAAACTCCAAGGACATGTATTTCTGTGCTCATTGTTTTAATTCAACTATGACTGATGTAAAATGGTTTCAATCCCAAAACCCCTGCAGAAAGTTCAATTTGGCCGAAGTATCAGCCTCTGATGCTACAGAACGTGACATCAAGCACCATGTTGTCTGCAGCAAAAGTTCTGATATCAAATGGTTGTTAAAGCAAAGCAACCATCGGAAACAGTGTCAGAAAACCCTTGAACTCATTCTAAATGCTAGAGGGCTCAGTCGGGAATTGAATATAATTGAAATAGAAAGCGTTTGTTGTTAGGAAGCCAAGGAAGTTAGCTTGCTTTGAAACGGCTGGGCTCGTCCGGGATTTGAACCCGGGACCTCTCGCACCCGAAGCGAGAATCATACCCCTAGACCAACGAGCCAGACCAGAATCACCTATGGCTACGTGTGTACACATGTACAGTCACTTAATGTGGCCCTCTAAAAGATTGGGCAGGCACTAGTTTTAATAGAAAACACTTGTCGTTAGGAAGCCGCATTTCCTGGAAGGCAGCGACTCTGAGTATGGCCTGTACAAGGAAAAAAAAAACACGACCTTTGACTGAATCTGGGATATGTTGTAGTACAGATGAACAACAGTAATTATTTCAAAACCACAGTAGTTTTTATCTAAGCTCAACGTAGCCAGCTTGCTTTGAAACGGCTGGGCTCGTCCGGGATTTGAACCCGGGACCTCTCGCATCCTAAGCGAGAATCATACCCCTAGACCAACGAGCCTGACTGCGAACACCAACAGCTACGTGTGTACACATGTACAGTCACTGAATGTTGCCCTCTAAAAGATTGGGCAGGCACTAATTTTAATAGAAAACGCTTGCCGTTAGGAAGCCGCATTTCCTGGAAGGCAGCGACTCTGAGTATGGTCTGTACAAGGAAAAAAAAAACACTTGACCTTTGACTGAATCTGGGCTATGTTGTAGTACAGATGAACAAAAGTAATTATTTCAAAACCTCAGCAGTTTTGAGGTGGGCTCAACGCAGCCAGCTTGCTATGAAACGACTGGGCTCGTCCGGGATTTGAACCCGGGACCTCTCGCACCCTAAGCGAGAATCATACCCCTAGACCAACGAGCCTGACTGTGAGCACCAACAGCTACGTGTGTACACATGTACAGTCACTGAATGTTGCCCTCTAAAAGATTGGGCAGGCACTAATTTTAATAGAAAACGCTTGCCGTTAGGAAGCCGCATTTCCTGGAAGGCAGCGACTCTGAGTATGGTCTGTACAAGGAAAAAAAAAAACTTGACCTTTGACTGAATCTGGGCTATGTTGTAGTACAGATGAACAAAAGTAATTATTTAAAAAATCAGCAGTTTTGAGGTGGGCTCAACGCAGCCAGCTTGCTATGAAACGACTGGGCTCGTCCGGGATTTGAACCCGGGACCTCTCGCACCCTAAGCGAGAATCATACCCCTAGACCAACGAGCCTCTCCGGTATGCCATGTTTTGTGTGGGTACCACAAATTTAGTGAAGCTCAGCTGTATAACGGATCGTGTTCTGTTGTCGAGATACTTAAGTGCAGATATTTGAGCTTCAAAAACTACTTCAAGGGATACTACAGATTGACGGCCCACTTTGCCAAACAAAGCCCGTTGGCCTAATGGATAAGGCATCAGCCTCCGGACCTGAGGATTGTGGGTTCAAGTCCCACCTGTGTCGTCTTTGATGGGCTACTTTTAAGATGGCTTTGTGAGAATTTCAAGGAGGATTTTTCAATGACTATATCCATGATGACCGCACGATTAGAATTATCATAATGATAACCATATATCACTATGAAAGACGAATTTAAAAGAGAATTCCACAAAGTGTTTTTTTAACACAAGTCACAACAAAAGTAGCTGTCTACTCATCAAGACTGATTCTGCATCTTCAGCATCAATAAATTGTCTTCTTCCACTCATGCTTTGCCCATGAAGTCAACAGTGCCAATGAGAGCTTTGGCCATCTAATTGCAGAAAAACGCACGGCACACCAGTGAAGGGCTCTAAAAGTCAACAGCAGCATACAGACTATATCTTAGGCTTGACTTTGAACCATAAGGCATCAGCCTCCGTCCAAGGACGTGGTTGAATGAGCTAGCTCTAAGCAAAAGGTCAATGACTGTACAAAGAAACTCCAAGGACATGTATTTCTATGCTCATTGTTTTAATTCAACTATGACTGATGTAAAATGGTTTGAATCCCAAAACCCCTGCAGAAAGTTCAATTTGGCCGAAGTATCAGCCTCTGATGCTAGAGAACGTGACATCAAGCACCATGTTGTCTGCAGCAAAAGTTCTGATATCAAATGGTTGTTAAAGCAAAGCAACCATCGGAAACAGTGTCAGAAAACCCTTGAACTCATTCTAAATGCTAGAGGGCTCAGTCGGGAATTGAATATAATTGAAATAGAAAGCGTTTGTTGTTAGGAAGCCGAGGAAGTTAGCTTGCTTTGAAACGGCTGGGCTCGTGCAGGATTTGAACCCGGGACCTCTCGCACCCGAAGCGAGAATCATGCCCCTAGACCAACGAGCCAGACCAGAATCACCTATGGCTACGTGTGTACACATGTACAGTCACTTAATGTGGCCCTCTAAAAGATTGGGCAGGCACTAGTTTTAATAGAAAACACTTGTTGTTAGGAAGCCGCATTTCCTGGAAGGCAGCGACTCTGAGTATGGCCTGCACAAAGAAAAAAAAAACACGACCTTTGACTGAATCTGGGATATGTTGTAGTACAGATGAACAACAGTAATTATTTCAAAACCACAGTAGTTTTTATCTAAGCTCAACGTAGCCAGCTTGCTTTGAAACGGCTGGGCTCGTCCGGGATTTGAACCCGGGACCTCTCGCACCCTAAGCGAGAATCATACCCCTAGACCAACGAGCCTGACTGCGAACATCAACAGCTACATGTGTACACATGTACAGTCACTGAATGTTGCCCTCTAAAAGATTGGGCAGGCACTAATTTTAATAGAAAACGCTTGCCGTTAGGAAGCCGCATTTCCTGGAAGGCAGCGACTCTGAGTATGGTCTGTACAAGGAAAAAAAAAACACTTGACCTTTGACTGAATCTGGGCTATGTTGTAGTACAGATGAACAAAAGTAATAATTTCAAAACCTCAGTAGTTTTGAGGTGGGCTCAACGCAGCCAGCTTGCTATGAAACGACTGGGCTCGTCCGGGATTTGAACCCGGGACCTCTCGCACCCTAAGCGAGAATCATACCCCTAGGCCAACGAGCCTCTCCGGTATGCCATGTTTTGTGTGGGTACCACAAATTTAGTGAAGCTCACCTGTATAACGGAACGTGTTCTGTTGTCGAGATACTTAAGTGTAGATATTTGAGCTTCAAAAACTACTTCAAGGGATACTACAGATTGACGGCCAACTTTGCCAAACAAGGCCCGGTGGCCTAATGGATAAGGCATCAGCCTCCGGAGCTGAGGATTGTTGGTTCAAGTCCCACCTGGGTTGTCTTTGATGGGTTAGCTTTAAGATGGCTTTGTGAGAATTTCAAGGAGGATTTTTCAATGACTATATCCATGATGACCGCACGATTGGAATTATCATAATGATAACCAAATATCACTATGAAAGACGAATTTAAAAGAGAATTCCACAAAGTGTTTTTTTAACTCAAGTCACAACAAAAGTAGCTGTCTACTCATCAAGACTGATTCTGCATCTTCAGCATCAATAAACTGTCTTCTGCCACTCATGCTTTGCCCATGAAGTCAACAGTGCCAATGAGAGCTTTGGCCATCTAATTGAAGAAAAACGCACGGCACACCAGTGAAGGGCTCTAAAAGCCAACAGCAGCATACAGACTATATCTTAGGCTTGACTTTGAACCATAAGGCATCAGCCTCCGTCCAAGGACGTGGTTGAATGAGCTAGCTCTAAGCAAAAGGTCAATGACTGTACAAAGAAACTCCAAGGACATGTATTTCTGTGCTCATTGTTTTAATTCAACTATGACTGATGTAAAATGGTTTGAATCCCAAAAGCCCTGCAGAAAGTTCAATTTGGCCGAAGTATCAGCCTCTGATGCTAGAGAACATGACATCAAGCACCATGTTGTCTGCAGAAAAAGTTCTGATATCAAATGGTTGTTAAAGCAAAGCAACCATCGGAAACAGTGTCAGAAAACCCTTGAACTCATTCTAAATGCTAGAGGGCTCAGTCGGGAATTGAATATAATTGAAATAGAAAGCGTTTGTTGTTAGGAAGCCGAGGAAGTTAGCTTGCTTTGAAACGGCTGGGCTCGTCCGGGATTTGAACCCGGGACCTCTCGCACCCGAAGCGAGAATCATACCCCTAGACCAACGAGCCAGACCAGAATCACCTATGGCTACGTGTGTACACATCTACAGTCACTTAATGTGGCCCTCTAAAAGATTGGGCAGGCACTAGTTTTAATAGAAAACACTTGTCGTTAGGAAGCCGCATTTCCTGGAAGGCAGCGACTCTGAGTATGGCCAACACAAGGAAAAAAAAAACACGACCTTTGACTAAATCTGGGATATGTTGTAGTACAGATGAACAACAGTAATTATTTCAAAACCACAGTAGTTTTTATCTAAGCTCAACGTAGCCAGCTTGCTCTGAAACGGCTGGGCTCGTCCGGGATTTGAACCCGGGACCTCTCGCACCCTAAGCGAGAATCATACCCCTAGACCAACGAGCCTGACTGCGAACACCAACAGCTACGTGTGTACACATGTACAGTCACTGAATGTTGCCCTCTAAAAGATTGGGCAGGCACTAATTTTAATAGAAAACGCTTGCCGTTAGGAAGCCGCATTTCCTGGAAGGCAGCGACTCTGAGTATGTTCTGTACAAGGAAAAAAAAACACTTGACCTTTGACTGAATCTGGGCTATGTTGTAGTACAGATGAACAAAAGTAATAATTTCAAAACCTCAGTAGTTTTGAGGTGGGCTCAACGCAGCCAGCTTGCTATGAAACGACTGGGCTCGTCCGGGATTTGAACCCGGGACCTCTCGCACCCTAAGCGAGAATCATACCCCTAGACCAAAGAGCCTCTCCGGTACTGCATGTTTTGTGTGGGTACCACAAATTTAGTGAAGCTCACCTGTATAACGGAACGTGTTCTGTTGTCGAGATACTTAAGTGTAGATATTTGAGCTTCAAAAACTACTTCAAGGGATACTACAGATTGACGGCCAACTTTGCCAAACAAGGCCCGGTGGCCTAATGGATAAGGCATCAGCCTCCGAAGCTGAGGATTGTGGGTTCAAGTCCCACCTGGGTCATCTTTGATGGGCTACCTTTAAGATGGCTTTGTGAGACTTTCAAGGAGGATTTTTCAATGACTATATCCATGATGACCGCACGATTGGAATTATCATAATGATAACCATATATCACTATGAAAGACGAATTTAAAAGAGAATTCCACAAAGTGTTTTTTTAACTCAAGTCACAACAAAAGTAGCTGTCTACTCATCAAGACTGATTCTGCATCTTCAGCATCAATAAATTGTCTTCTGCCACTCATCCTTTGCCCATGAAGTCAACAGTGCCAATGAGAGCTTTGGCCATCTAATTGCAGAAAAACGCACGGCACACCAGTGAAGGGCTCTAAAAGCCAACAGCAGCATACAGACTATATCTTAGGCTTGACTTTGAACCATAAGGCATCAGCCTCCGTCCAAGGACGTGGTTGAATGAGCTAGCTCTAAGCAAAAGGTCAATGACTGTACAAAGAAACTCCAAGGACATGTATTTCTGTGCTCATTGTTTTAGTTCAACTATGACTGATGTAAAATGGTTTGAATCCCAAAACCCCTGCAGAAAGTTCAATTTGGCCGAAGTATCAGCCTCTGATGCTACAGAACGTGACATCAAGCACCATGTTGTCTGCAGCAAAAGTTCTGATATCAAATGGTTGTTAAAGCAAAGCAACCATCGGAAACAGTGTCAGAAAACCCTTGAACTCATTCTAAATGCTAGAGGGCTCAGTCGGGAATTGAATATAATTGAAATAGAAAGCGTTTGTTGTTAGGAAGCCGTGGAAGTTAGCTTGCTTTGAAACAGCTGGGCTCGTCCGGGATTTGAACCCGGGACCTCTCGCACCCGAAGCGAGAATCATACCCCTAGACCAACGAGCCAGACTGCGAGCACCAACAGCTACGTGTGTACACATGTACAGTCACTGAATGTTGCCCTCTAAAAGATTGGGCAGGCACTAATTTTAATAGAAAACGCTTGCCGTTAGGAAGCCGCATTTCCTGGAAGGCAGCGACTCTGAGTATGGTCTGTACAAGGAAAAAAAAAACACTTGACCTTTGACTGAATCTGGGCTATGTTGTAGTACAGATGAACAAAAGTAATTTGGTTTCAAAAACTCAGCAGTTTTGAGGTGGGCTCAACGCAGCCAGCTTGCTATAAAACGACTGGGCTCGTCCGGGATTTGAACCCGGTACCTCTCGCACCCCAAGCGAGAATCATACCCCTAGACCAACAATCCTCTCCGGTATGCCATGTTTTGTGTGGGTACCACAAATTTAGTGAAGCTCACCTGTATAACAGAACGTGTTCTGTTGTCGAGATACTTAAGTGTAGATATTTGAGCTTCAAAAACTACTTCAAGGGATACTACAGATTGACGGCCAACTTTGCCAAAAAAGGCCCGGTGGCCTAATGGATAAGGCATCAGCCTCCGGAGCTGAGGATTGTGGGTTCAAGTCCCACCTGGGTCATCTTTGATGGGCTACCTTTAAGATGGCTTTGTGAGAATTTCAAGGAGGATTTTTCAATGACTATATCCATGATGACCGCACGATTGGAATTATCATAATGATGACCATATATCACTATGAAAGACGAATTTAAAAGAGAATTCCACAAAGTGTTCTTTTAACTCAAGTCACAACAAAAGTAGCTGTCTACTTATCAAGACTGATTCTGCATCTTCAGCATCAATAAATTGTCTTCTGCCACTCATGCTTTGCCCATGAAGTCAACAGTGCCAATGAGAGCTTTGGCCATCTAATTGCAGAAAAACGCACGGCACACCAGTGAAGGGCTCTAAAAGCCAACAGCAGCATACAGACTATATCTTAGGCTTGACTTTGAACCATAAGGCATCAGCCTCCGTCCAAGGACGTGGTTGAATGAGCTAGCTCTAAGCAAAAGGTCAATGACTGTACAAAGAAACTCCAAGGACATGTATTTCTGTGCTCATTGTTTTAATTCAACTATGACTGATGTAAAATGGTTTCAATCCCAAAACCCCTGCAGAAAGTTCAATTTGGCCGAAGTATCAGCCTCTGATGCTACAGAACGTGACATCAAGCACCATGTTGTCTGCAGCAAAAGTTCTGATATCAAATGGTTGTTAAAGCAAAGCAACCATCGGAAACAGTGTCAGAAAACCCTTGAACTCATTCTAAATGCTAGAGGGCTCAGTCGGGAATTGAATATAATTGAAATAGAAAGCGTTTGTTGTTAGGAAGCCAAGGAAGTTAGCTTGCTTTGAAACGGCTGGGCTCGTCCGGGATTTGAACCCGGGACCTCTCGCACCCGAAGCGAGAATCATACCCCTAGACCAACGAGCCAGACCAGAATCACCTATGGCTACGTGTGTACACATGTACAGTCACTTAATGTGGCCCTCTAAAAGATTGGGCAGGCACTAGTTTTAATAGAAAACACTTGTCGTTAGGAAGCCGCATTTCCTGGAAGGCAGCGACTCTGAGTATGGCCTGTACAAGGAAAAAAAAAACACGACCTTTGACTGAATCTGGGATATGTTGTAGTACAGATGAACAACAGTAATTATTTCAAAACCACAGTAGTTTTTATCTAAGCTCAACGTAGCCAGCTTGCTTTGAAACGGCTGGGCTCGTCCGGGATTTGAACCCGGGACCTCTCGCATCCTAAGCGAGAATCATACCCCTAGACCAACGAGCCTGACTGCGAACACCAACAGCTACGTGTGTACACATGTACAGTCACTGAATGTTGCCCTCTAAAAGATTGGGCAGGCACTAATTTTAATAGAAAACGCTTGCCGTTAGGAAGCCGCATTTCCTGGAAGGCAGCGACTCTGAGTATGGTCTGTACAAGGAAAAAAAAAACACTTGACCTTTGACTGAATCTGGGCTATGTTGTAGTACAGATGAACAAAAGTAATTATTTCAAAACCTCAGCAGTTTTGAGGTGGGCTCAACGCAGCCAGCTTGCTATGAAACAACTGGGCTCGTCCGGGATTTGAACCCGGGACCTCTCGCACCCTAAGCGAGAATCATACCCCTAGACCAACGAGCCTGACTGTGAGCACCAACAGCTACGTGTGTACACATGTACAGTCACTGAATGTTGCCCTCTAAAAGATTGGGCAGGCACTAATTTTAATAGAAAACGCTTGCCGTTAGGAAGCCGCATTTCCTGGAAGGCAGCGACTCTGAGTATGGTCTGTACAAGGAAAAAAAAAAACTTGACCTTTGACTGAATCTGGGCTATGTTGTAGTACAGATGAACAAAAGTAATTATTTAAAAAATCAGCAGTTTTGAGGTGGGCTCAACGCAGCCAGCTTGCTATGAAACGACTGGGCTCGTCCGGGATTTGAACCCGGGACCTCTCGCACCCTAAGCGAGAATCATACCCCTAGACCAACGAGCCTCTCCGGTATGCCATGTTTTGTGTGGGTACCACAAATTTAGTGAAGCTCAGCTGTATAACGGATCGTGTTCTGTTGTCGAGATACTTAAGTGCAGATATTTGAGCTTCAAAAACTACTTCAAGGGATACTACAGATTGACGGCCCACTTTGCCAAACAAAGCCCGTTGGCCTAATGGATAAGGCATCAGCCTCCGGACCTGAGGATTGTGGGTTCAAGTCCCACCTGTGTCGTCTTTGATGGGCTACTTTTAAGATGGCTTTGTGAGAATTTCAAGGAGGATTTTTCAATGACTATATCCATGATGACCGCACGATTAGAATTATCATAATGATAACCATATATCACTATGAAAGACGAATTTAAAAGAGAATTCCACAAAGTGTTTTTTTAACACAAGTCACAACAAAAGTAGCTGTCTACTCATCAAGACTGATTCTGCATCTTCAGCATCAATAAATTGTCTTCTGCCACTCATGCTTTGCCCATGAAGTCAACAGTGCCAATGAGAGCTTTGGCCATCTAATTGCAGAAAAACGCACGGCACACCAGTGAAGGGCTCTAAAAGCCAACAGCAGCATACAGACTATATCTTAGGCTTGACTTTGAACCATAAGGCATCAGCCTCCGTCCAAGGACGTGGTTGAATGAGCTAGCTCTAAGCAAAAGGTCAATGACTGTACAAAGAAACTCCAAGGACATGTATTTCTGTGCTCATTGTTTTAATTCAACTATGACTGATGTAAAATGGTTTGAATCCCAAAACCCCTGCAGAAAGTTCAATTTGGCCGAAGTATCAGCCTCTGATGCTACAGAACGTGACATCAAGCACCATGTTGTCTGCAGCAAAAGTTCTGATATCAAATGGTTGTTAAAGCAAAGCAACCATCGGAAACAGTGTCAGAAAACCCTTGAACTCATTCTAAATGCTAGAGGGCTCAGTCGGGAATTGAATATAATTGAAATAGAAAGCGTTTGTTGTTAGGAAGCCGAGGAAGTTAGCTTGCTTTGAAACAGCTGGGCTCGTCCGGGATTTGAACCCGGGACCTCTCGCACCCGAAGCGAGAATCATACCCCTAGACCAACGAGCCAGACCAGAATCACCTATGGCTACGTGTGTACACATGTACAGTCACTTAATGTGGCCCTCTAAAAGATTGGGCAGGCACTAGTTTTAATAGAAAACACTTGTCGTTAGGAAGCCGCATTTCCTGGAAGGCAGCGACTCTGAGTATGGCCTGCACAAGGAAAAAAAAAACACGACCTTTGACTGAATCCGGGATATGTTGTAGTACAGATGAACAACAGTATTTATTTCAAAACCACAGTAGTTTTTATCTAAGCTCAACGTAGCCAGCTTGCTTTGAAACGGCTGGGCTCGTCCAGGATTTTAACCCGGGACCTCTCGCACCCTAAGCGAGAATCATACCCCTAGACCAACGAGCCTGACTGCGAACACCAACAGCTACGTGTGTACACATGTACAGTCACTGAATGTTGCCCTCTAAAAGATTGGGCAGGCACTAATTTTAATAGAAAACACTTGCCGTTAGGAAGCCGCATTTCCTGGAAGGCAGCGACTCTGAGTATGGTCTGTACAAGGAAAAAAAAAACACTTGACCTTTGACTGAATCTGGGCTATGTTGTAGTACAGATGAACAAAAGTAATTATTTCAAAACCTCAGCAGTTTTGGGGTGGGCTCAAAGCAGACAGCTTGCTATGAAAAGACTGGGCTCGTCCGGGATTTGAACCCTGGACCTCTCGCACCCTAAGCGAGAATCATACCCCTAGACCAACGAGCCTCTCCGGTATGGCATGTTTTGTGTGGGTACCACAAATTTAGTGAAGCTCACCTGTAAAACGGATCGTGTTCTGTTGTCGAGATACTTAAGTGCAGATATTTGAGCTTCAAAAACTACTTCAAGGGATACTACAGATTGACGGCCAACTTTGCCAAACAAAGCCCGGTGGCCTAATGGATAAGGCATCAGCCTCCGGAGCTGAGGATTGTGGGTTCAAGTTCCACCTGGGTCGTCTTTGATGGGCTACTTTTAAGATGGCTTTGTGAGAATTTCAAGGAGAATTTTTCAATGACTATATCCATGATGACCGCACGATTAGAATTATCATAATGATAACCATATATCACTATGAAAGACGAATTTAAAAGAGAATTCCTCAAAGTGTTTTTTTAACACAAGTCACAACAAAAGTAGCTGTCTACTCATCAAGACTGATTCTGCATCTTCAGCATCAATAAATTGTCTTCTGCCACTCATGCTTTGCCCATGAAATCAACAGTGCCAATGAGAGCTTTGGCCATCTAATTGCAGAAAAACGCACGGCACACCAGTGAAGGGCTCTAAAAGTCAACAGCAGCATACAGACTATATCTTAGGCTTGACTTTGAACCATAAGGCATCAGCCTCCGTCCAAGGACGTGGTTGAATGAGCTAGCTCTAAGCAAAAGGTCAATGACTGTACAAAGAAACTCCAAGGACATGTATTTCTGTGCTCATCGTTTTAATTCAACTATGACTGATGTAAAATGGTTTGAATCCCAAAACCCCTGCAGAAAGTTCAATTTGGCCGAAGTATCAGCCTCTGATGCTAGAGAACGTGACATCAAGCACCATGTTGTCTGCAGCAAAAGTTCTGATATCAAATGGTTGTTAAAGCAAAGCAACCATCGGAAACAGTGTCAGAAAACCCTTGAACTCATTCTAAATGCTAGAGGGCTCAGTCGGGAATTGAATATAATTGAAATAGAAAGCGTTTGTTGTTAGGAAGCTAGCTTGCTTTGAAACGGCTGGGCTCGTCCGGGATTTGAACCCGGGACCTCTCGCATCCGAAGCGAGAATCATACCCCTAGACCAACGAGCCAGACCAGAATCACCTATGGCTACGTGTGTACACATTTACAGTCACTTAATGTGGCCCTCTAAAAGATTGGGCAGGCACTAGTTTTAATAGAAAACACTTGTCGTTAGCAAGCCGCATTTCCTGGAAGGCAGCGACTCTGAGTATGGCCTGCACAAGGAAAAAAAAAACACGACCTTTGACTGAATCTGGGATATGTTGTAGTACAGATGAACAACAGTAATTATTTCAAAACCACAGTAGTTTTTATCTAAGCTCAACGTAGCCAGCTTGCTTTGAAACGGCTGGGCTCGTCCGGGATTTGAACCCGGGACCTCTCGCACCCTAAGCGAGAATCATACCCCTAGACCAACGAGCCTGACTGCGAGCACCAACAGCTACGTGTGTACACATGTACAGTCACTGAATGTTGCCCTCTAAAAGATTGGGCAGGCACTAATTTTAATAGAAAACGCTTGCCGTTAGGAAGCCGCATTTCCTGGAAGGCAGCGACTCTGAGTATGGTCTGTACAAGGAAAAAAAAACCTCTTGACCTTTGACTGAATCTGGGCTATGTTGTAGTACAGATGAACAAAAGTAATTATTTCAAAACCTCAGCAGTTTTGAGGTGGGCTCAACGCAGCCAGCTTGCTATGAAACGACTGGGCTCGTCCGGGATTTGAACCCGGGACCTCTCGCACCCTAAGCAAAATCATACCCCTAGACCAAAGAGCCTCTCCGGTACTGCATGTTTTGTGTGGGTACCACAAATTTAGTGAAGCTCACCTGTATAACGGAACGTGTTCTGTTGTCGAGATACTTAAGTGTAGATATTTGAGCTTCAAAAACTACTTCAAGGGATACTACAGATTGACGGCCAACTTTGCCAAACAACGCCCGGTGGCCTAATGGATAAGGCATCAGCCTCTGGAGCTGAGGATTGAGGGTTCAAGTCCCACCTGGGTCATCTTTGATGGGCTACCTTTAAGATGGCTTTGTGAGAATTTCAAGGAGGATTTTTCAATGACTATATCCATGATGACCGCACGATTGGAATTATCATAATGATAACCATATATCACTATGAAAGACGAATTTAAAAGAGAATTCCACAAAGTGTTTTTTAACTCAAGTCACAACAAAAGTAGCTGTCTACTCATCAAGACTGATTCTGCATCTTCAGCATCAATAAATTGTCTTCTGCCACTCATGCTTTGCCCATGAAGTCAACAGTGCCAATGAGTGCTTTGGCCATCTAATTGCAGAAAAACGCACGGCACACCAGTGAAGGGCTCTAAAAGCCAACAGCAGCATACAGACTATATCTTAGGCTTGACTTTGAACCATAAGGCATCAGCCTCCGTCCAAGGACGTGGTTGAATGAGCTAGCTCTAAGCAAAAGGTCAATGACTGTACAAAGAAACTCCAAGGACATGTATTTCTGTGCTCATTGTTTTAATTCAACTATGACTGATGTAAAATGGTTTGAATCCCAAAACCCCTGCAGAAAGTTCAATTTGGCCGAAGTATCAGCCTCTGATGCTACAGAACGTGACATCAAGCACCATGTTGTGTGCAGCAAAAGTTCTGATATCAAATGGTTGTTAAAGCAAAGCAACCATCGGAAACAGTGTCAGAAAACCCTTGAACTCATTCTAAATGCTAGAGGGCTCAGTCGGGAATTGAATATAATTGAAATAGAAAGCGTTTGTTGTTAGGAAGCCGAGGAAGTTAGCTTGCTTTGAAACGGCTGGGCTCGTCCGGGATTTGAACCCGGGACCTCTCGCACCCGAAGCGAGAATCATACTCCTAGACCAACGAGCCAGACCAGAATCACCTATGGCTACGTGTGTACACATGTACAGTCACTTAATGTGGCCCTCTAAAAGATTGGGCAGGCACTAGTTTTAATAGAAAACACTTGTCGTTAGGAAGCCGCATTTCCTGGAAGGCAGCGACTCTGAGTATGGCCTGTACAAGGGAAAAAAAAAACACGACCTTTGACTGAATCTGGGATATGTTGTAGTACAGATGAACAACAGTATTTATTTCAAAACCACAGTAGTTTTTATCTAAGCTCAACATAGCCAGCTTGCTTTGAAACGGCTGGGCTCGTCCACGATTTGAACCAGGGACCTCTCGCACCCTAAGCGAGAATCATACCCCTAGACCAACGAGCCTGACTGCGAACACCAACAGCTACATGTGTACACATGTACAGTCACTGAATGTTGCCCTCTAAAAGATTGGGCAGGCACTAATTTTAATAGAAAACGCTTGCCGTTAGGAAGCCGCATTTCCTGGAAGGCAGCGACTCTGAGTATGGTCTGTACAAGAAAAAAAAAAACACTTGACCTTTGACTGAATCTGGGCTATGTTGTAGTACAGATGAACAAAAGTAATTATTTCAAAACCTCAGCAGTTTTGGGGTGGGCTCAAAGCAGACAGCTTGCTATGAAAAGACTGGGCTCGTCCGGGATTTGAACCCTGGACCTCTCGCACCCTAAGCGAGAATCATACCCCTAGACCAACGAGCCTCTCAGGTATGGCATGTTTTGTGTGGGTACCACAAATTTAGTGAAGCTCACCTGTATAACGGATCGTGTTCTGTTGTCGAGATACTTAAGTGCAGATATTTGAGCTTCAAAAACTACTTCAAGGGATACTACAGATTGACGGCCAACTTTGCCAAACAAAAGCCCGGTGGCCTAATGGATAAGGCATCAGCCTCCGGAGCTGAGGATTGTGGGTTCAAGTCCCACCTGGGTCGTCTTTGATGGGCTACTTTTAAGATGGCTTTGTGAGAATTTCAAGGAGGATTTTTCAATGACTATATCCATGATGACTATATCCATGATCTAAAAGTCTAGCTAGCTAGTTTGTTGTTAGGAAGCCGAGGAAGTTAGCTTGCTTTGAAACGGCTGGGCTTGTCCGGGATTTGAACTAGGGACTTCTCGCACCCGAAGCGAGAATCATACCCCTAGACCAACGAGCCAGACCAGAATCACCTATGTCTACGTGTGTACACATGTACAGTCACTTAATGTGGCCCTCTAAAAGATTGGGCAGGCACTAGTTTTAATAGAAAACACTTGTCGTTAGGAAGCCGCATTTCCTGGAAGGCAGCGACTCTGAGTATGGCCTGTACAAGGAAAAAAAAAACACGACCTTTCACTGAATCTTGGATATGTTGTAGTACAGATGAACAACAGTAATTATTTCAAAACCACAGTAGTTTTTATCTAAGCTCAACGTAGCCAGCTTGCTTTAAAACGGCTGGGCTCGTCCGGGATTTGAACCCGGGACCTCTCGCACACTAAGCGAGAATCATACCCCTAGACCAACGAGCCTGACTGCAAAAACCAACAGCTATGTGTGTACACATGTACAGTCACTGAATGTTGCCCTCTAAAAGATTGGGCAGGCACTAATTTTAATAGAAAACGCTTGCCGTTAGGAAGCCGCATTTCCTGGAAGGCAGCGACTCTGAGTATGGTCTGTACAAGGAAAAAAAAAACACTTGACCTTTGACTGAATCTGGGCTATGTTGTAGTACAGATGAACAAAAGTAATTTGGTTTCAAAAACTCAGCAGTTTTGAGGTGGGCTCAACGCAGCCAGCTTGCTATAAAACGACTGGGCTCGTCCGGGATTTGAACCCGGTACCTCTCGCACCCCAAGCGAGAATCATACCCCTAGACCAACGAGCCTCTCCGGTATGCCATGTTTTGTGTGGGTACCACAAATTTAGTGAAGCTCACCTGTATAACAGAACGTGTTCTGTTGTCGAGATACTTAAGTGTAGATATTTGAGCTTCAAAAACTACTTCAAGGGATACTACAGATTGACGGCCAACTTTGCCAAAAAAGGCCCGGTGGCCTAATGGATAAGGCATCAGCCTCCGGAGCTGAGGATTGTGGGTTCAAGTCCCACCTGGGTCATCTTTGATGGGCTACCTTTAAGATGGCTTTGTGAGAATTTCAAGGAGGATTTTTCAATGACTATATCCATGATGACCGCACGATTGGAATTATCATAATGATGACCATATATCACTATGAAAGACGAATTTAAAAGAGAATTCCACAAAGTGTTCTTTTAACTCAAGTCACAACAAAAGTAGCTGTCTACTTATCAAGACTGATTCTGCATCTTCAGCATCAATAAATTGTCTTCTGCCACTCATGCTTTGCCCATGAAGTCAACAGTGCCAATGAGAGCTTTGGCCATCTAATTGCAGAAAAACGCACGGCACACCAGTGAAGGGCTCTAAAAGCCAACAGCAGCATACAGACTATATCTTAGGCTTGACTTTGAACCATAAGGCATCAGCCTCCGTCCAAGGACGTGGTTGAATGAGCTAGCTCTAAGCAAAAGGTCAATGACTGTACAAAGAAACTCCAAGGACATGTATTTCTGTGCTCATTGTTTTAATTCAACTATGACTGATGTAAAATGGTTTGAATCCCAAAACCCCTGCAGAAAGTTCAATTTGGCCGAAGTATCAGCCTCTGATGCTACAGAACGTGACATCAAGCACCATGTTGTCTGCAGCAAAAGTTCTGATATCAAATGGTTGTTAAAGCAAAGCAACCATCGGAAACAGTGTCAGAAAACCCTTGAACTCATTCTAAATGCTAGAGGGCTCAGTCGGGAATTGAATATAATTGAAATAGAAAGCGTTTGTTGTTAGGAAGCCAAGGAAGTTAGCTTGCTTTGAAACGGCTGGGCTCGTCCGGGATTTGAACCCGGGACCTCTCGCACCCGAAGCGAGAATCATACCCCTAGACCAACGAGCCAGACCAGAATCACCTATGGCTACGTGTGTACACATGTACAGTCACTTAATGTGGCCCTCTAAAAGATTGGGCAGGCACTAGTTTTAATAGAAAACACTTGTCGTTAGGAAGCCGCATTTCCTGGAAGGCAGCGACTCTGAGTATGGCCTGTACAAGGAAAAAAAAAACACGACCTTTGACTGAATCTGGGATATGTTGTAGTACAGATGAACAACAGTAATTATTTCAAAACCACAGTAGTTTTTATCTAAGCTCAACGTAGCCAGCTTGCTTTGAAACGGCTGGGCTCGTCCGGGATTTGAACCCGGGACCTCTCGCATCCTAAGCGAGAATCATACCCCTAGACCAACGAGCCTGACTGCGAACATCAACAGCTACGTGTGTACACATGTACAGTCACTGAATGTTGCCCTCTAAAAGATTGGGCAGGCACTAATTTTAATAGAAAACGCTTGCCGTTAGGAAGCCGCATTTCCTGGAAGGCAGCGACTCTGAGTATGGTCTGTACAAGGAAAAAAAAAACACTTGACCTTTGACTGAATCTGGGCTATGTTGTAGTACAGATGAACAAAAGTAATTATTTCAAAACCTCAGCAGTTTTGAGGTGGGCTCAACGCAGCCAGCTTGCTATGAAACGACTGGGCTCGTCCGGGATTTGAACCCGGGACCTCTCGCACCCTAAGCGAGAATCATACCCCTAGACCAACGAGCCTGACTGTGAGCACCAACAGCTACGTGTGTACACATGTACAGTCACTGAATGTTGCCCTCTAAAAGATTGGGCAGGCACTAATTTTAATAGAAAACGCTTGCCGTTAGGAAGCCGCATTTCCTGGAAGGCAGCGACTCTGAGTATGGTCTGTACAAGGAAAAAAAAAAACTTGACCTTTGACTGAATCTGGGCTATGTTGTAGTACAGATGAACAAAAGTAATTATTTAAAAAATCAGCAGTTTTGAGGTGGGCTCAACGCAGCCAGCTTGCTATGAAACGACTGGGCTCGTCCGGGATTTGAACCCGGGACCTCTCGCACCCTAAGCGAGAATCATACCCCTAGACCAACGAGCCTCTCCGGTATGCCATGTTTTGTGTGGGTACCACAAATTTAGTGAAGCTCAGCTGTATAACGGATCGTGTTCTGTTGTCGAGATACTTAAGTGCAGATATTTGAGCTTCAAAAACTACTTCAAGGGATACTACAGATTGACGGCCCACTTTGCCAAACAAAGCCCGTTGGCCTAATGGATAAGGCATCAGTCTCCGGACCTGAGGATTGTGGGTTCAAGTCCCACCTGTGTCGTCTTTGATGGGCTACTTTTAAGATGGCTTTGTGAGAATTTCAAGGAGGATTTTTCAATGACTATATCCATGATGACCGCACGATTAGAATTATCATAATGATAACCATATATCACTATGAAAGACGAATTTAAAAGAGAATTCCACAAAGTGTTTTTTTAACACAAGTCACAACAAAAGTAGCTGTCTACTCATCAAGACTGATTCTGCATCTTCAGCATCAATAAATTGTCTTCTGCCACTCATGCTTTGCCCATGAAGTCAACAGTGCCAATGAGAAATTTGGCCATCTAATTGCAGAAAAACGCACGGCACACCAGTGAAGGGCTCTAAAAGCCAACAGCAGCATACAGACTATATCTTAGGCTTGACTTTGAACCATAAGGCATCAGCCTCCGTCCAAGGACGTGGTTGAATGAGCTAGCTCTAAGCAAAAGGTCAATGACTGTACAAAGAAACTCCAAGGACATGTATTTCTGTGCTCATTGTTTTAATTCAACTATGACTGATGTAAAATGGTTTGAATCCCAAAACCCCTGCAGAAAGTTCAATTTGGCCGAAGTATCAGCCTCTGATGCTACAGAACGTGACATCAAGCACCATGTTGTCTGCAGCAAAAGTTCTGATATCAAATGGTTGTTAAAGCAAAGCAACCATCGGAAACAGTGTCAGAAAACCCTTGAACTCATTCTAAATGCTAGAGGGCTCAGTCGGGAATTGAATATAATTGAAATAGAAAGCGTTTGTTGTTAGGAAGCCGAGGAAGTTAGCTTGCTTTGAAACAGCTGGGCTCGTCCGGGATTTGAACCCGGGACCTCTCGCACCCGAAGCGAGAATCATACCCCTAGACCAAAATCACCTATGGCTACGTGTGTACACGTGTACAGTCACTTAATGTGGCCCTCTAAAAGATTGGGCAGGCACTAGTTTTAATAGAAAACACTTGTCGTTAGGAAGCCGCATTTCCTGGAAGGCAGCGACTCTGAGTATGGCCTGCACAAGGAAAAAAAAAACACGACCTTTGACTGAATCCGGGATATGTTGTAGTACAGATGAACAACAGTATTTATTTCAAAACCACAGTAGTTTTTATCAAAGCTCAACGTAGCCAGCTTGCTTTGAAACGGCTGGGCTCGTCCAGGATTTTAACCCGGGACCTCTCGCACCCTAAGCGAGAATCATACCCCTAGACCAACGAGCCTGACTGCGAACACCAACAGCTACGTGTGTACACATGTACAGTCACTGAATGTTGCCCTCTAAAAGATTGGGCAGGCACTAATTTTAATAGAAAACACTTGCCGTTAGGAAGCCGCATTTCCTGGAAGGCAGCGACTCTGAGTATGGTCTGTACAAGGAAAAAAAAAACACTTGACCTTTGACTGAATCTGGGCTATGTTGTAGTACAGATGAACAAAAGTAATTATTTCAAAACCTCAGCAGTTTTGGGGTGGGCTCAAAGCAGACAGCTTGCTATGAAAAGACTGGGCTCGTCCGGGATTTGAACCCTGGACCTCTCGCACCCTAAGCGAGAATCATACCCCTAGACCAACGAGCCTCTCCGGTATGGCATGTTTTGTGTGGGTACCACAAATTTAGTGAAGCTCACCTGTAAAACGGATCGTGTTCTGTTGTCGAGATACTTAAGTGCAGATATTTGAGCTTCAAAAACTACTTCAAGGGATACTACAGATTGACGGCCAACTTTGCCAAACAAAACCCGGTGGCCTAATGGATAAGGCATCAGCCTCCGGAGCTGAGGATTGTGGGTTCAAGTTCCACCTGGGTCGTCTTTGATGGGCTACTTTTAAGATGGCTTTGTGAGAATTTCAAGGAGGATTTTTCAATGACTATATCCATGATGACCGCACGATTAGAATTATCATAATGATAACCATATATCACTATGAAAGACGAATTTAAAAGAGAATTCCTCAAAGTGTTTTTTTAACACAAGTCACAACAAAAGTAGCTGTCTACTCATCAAGACTGATTCTGCATCTTCAGCATCAATAAATTGTCTTCTGCCACTCATGCTTTGCCCATGAAATCAACAGTGCCAATGAGAGCTTTGGCCATCTAATTGCAGAAAAACGCACGGCACACCAGTGAAGGGCTCTAAAAGTCAACAGCAGCATACAGACTATATCTTAGGCTTGACTTTGAACCATAAGGCATCAGCCTCCGTCCAAGGACGTGGTTGAATGAGCTAGCTCTAAGCAAAAGGTCAATGACTGTACAAAGAAACTCCAAGGACATGTATTTCTGTGCTCATCGTTTTAATTCAACTATGACTGATGTAAAATGGTTTGAATCCCAAAACCCCTGCAGAAAGTTCAATTTGGCCGAAGTATCAGCCTCTGATGCTAGAGAACGTGACATCAAGCACCATGTTGTCTGCAGCAAAAGTTCTGATATCAAATGGTTGTTAAAGCAAAGCAACCATCGGAAACAGTGTCAGAAAACCCTTGAACTCATTCTAAATGCTAGAGGGCTCAGTCGGGAATTGAATATAATTGAAATAGAAAGCGTTTGTTGTTAGGAAGCTAGCTTGCTTTGAAACGGCTGGGCTCGTCCGGGATTTGAACCCGGGACCTCTCACATCCGAAGCGAGAATCATACCCCTAGACCAACGAGCCAGACCAGAATCACCTATGGCTACGTGTGTACACATTTACAGTCACTTAATGTGGCCCTCTAAAAGATTGGGCAGGCACTAGTTTTAATAGAAAACACTTGTCGTTAGCAAGCCGCATTTCCTGGAAGGCAGCGACTCTGAGTATGGCCTGCACAAGGAAAAAAAAAACACGACCTTTGACTGAATCTGGGATATGTTGTAGTACAGATGAACAACAGTAATTATTTCAAAACCACAGTAGTTTTTATCTAAGCTCAACGTAGCCAGCTTGCTTTGAAACGGCTGGGCTCGTCCGGGATTTGAACCCGGGACCTCTCGCACCCTAAGCGAGAATCATACCCCTAGACCAACGAGCCTGACTGCGAGCACCAACAGCTACGTGTGTACACATGTACAGTCACTGAATGTTGCCCTCTAAAAGATTGGGCAGGCACTAATTTTAATAGAAAACGCTTGCCGTTAGGAAGCCGCATTTCCTGGAAGGCAGCGACTCTGAGTATGGTCTGTACAAGGAAAAAAAAACCTCTTGACCTTTGACTGAATCTGGGCTATGTTGTAGTACAGATGAACAAAAGTAATTATTTCAAAACCTCAGCAGTTTTGAGGTGGGCTCAACGCAGCCAGCTTGCTATGAAACGACTGGGCTCGTCCGGGATTTGAACCCGGGACCTCTCGCACCCTAAGCAAAATCATACCCCTAGACCAAAGAGCCTCTCCGGTACTGCATGTTTTGTGTGGGTACCACAAATTTAGTGAAGCTCACCTGTATAACGGAACGTGTTCTGTTGTCGAGATACTTAAGTGTAGATATTTGAGCTTCAAAAACTACTTCAAGGGATACTACAGATTGACGGCCAACTTTGCCAAACAACGCCCGGTGGCCTAATGGATAAGGCATCAGCCTCTGGAGCTGAGGATTGTGGGTTCAATTCCCACTTGGGTCATCTTTGATGGGCTACCTTTAAGATGGCTTTGTGAGAATTTCAAGGAGGATTTTTCAATGACTATATCCATGATGACCGCACGATTGGAATTATCATAATGATAACCATATATCACTATGAAAGACGAATTTAAAAGAGAATTCCACAAAGTGTTTTTTTAACTCAAGTCACAACAAAAATAGCTGTCTACTCATCAAGACTGATTCTGCATCTTCAGCATCAATAAATTGTCTTCTGCCACTCATGCTTTGCCCATGAAGTCAACAGTGCCAATGAGTGCTTTGGCCATCTAATTGCAGAAAAACGCACGGCACACCAGTGAAGGGCTCTAAAAGCCAACAGCAGCATACAGACTATATCTTAGGCTTGACTTTGAACCATAAGGCATCAGCCTCCGTCCAAGGACGTGGTTGAATGAGCTAGCTCTAAGCAAAAGGTCAATGACTGTACAAAGAAACTCCAAGGACATGTATTTCTGTGCTCATTGTTTTAATTCAACTATGACTGATGTAAAATGGTTTGAATCCCAAAACCCCTGCAGAAAGTTCAATTTGGCCGAAGTATCAGCCTCTGATGCTACAGAACGTGACATCAAGCACCATGTTGTGTGCAGCAAAAGTTCTGATATCAAATGGTTGTTAAAGCAAAGCAACCATCGGAAACAGTGTCAGAAAACCCTTGAACTCATTCTAAATGCTAGAGGGCTCAGTCGGGAATTGAATATAATTGAAATAGAAAGCGTTTGTTGTTAGGAAGCCGAGGAAGTTAGCTTGCTTTGAAACGGCTGGGCTCGTCCGGGATTTGAACCCGGGACCTCTCGCACCCGAAGCGAGAATCATACCCCTAGACCAACGAGCCTGACCAGAATCACCTATGTCTACGTGTGTACACATGTACAGTCACTTAATGTGGCCCTCTAAAAGATTGGGCAGGCACTAGTTTTAATAGAAAACACTTGTCTTTAGGAAGCCGCATTTCCTGGAAGGCAGCGACTCTGAGTATGGCCTGTACAAGGAAAAAAAAAACACGACCTTTCACTGAATCTTGGATATGTTGTAGTACAGATGAACAACAGTAATTATTTCAAAACCACAGTAGTTTTTATCTAAGCTCAACGTAGCCAGCTTGCTTTAAAACGGCTGGGCTCGTCCGGGATTTGAACCCGGGACCTCTCGCACACTAAGCGAGAATCATACCCCTAGACCAACGAGCCTGACTGCAAAAACCAACAGCTATGTGTGTACACATGTACAGTCACTGAATGTTGCCCTCTAAAAGATTGGGCAGGCACTAATTTTAATAGAAAACGCTTGCCGTTAGGAAGCCGCATTTCCTGGAAGGCAGCGACTCTGAGTATGGTCTGTACAAGGAAAAAAAAACACTTGACCTTTGACTGAATCTGGGCTATGTTGTAGTACAGATGAACAAAAGTAATTATTTCAAAACCTCAGCAGTTTTGAGGTGGGCTCAACGCAGCCAGCTTGCTATGAAACGACTGGGCTCGCCCGGGATTAGAGCTTAGTTTTTATCTAAGCTCAATGTAGCCAGCTTGCTTTGAAACGGCTGGGCTCGTCCGGGATTTGAACCCGGGACCTCTCGCAACCGAAGCGAGAATCATACCCCTAGACCAACGAGCCAGACCAGAATCACCTATGGCTACGTGTGTAGACATGTACAGTCACTTAATGTGGCCCTCTAAAAGATTGGGCAGGCACTAGTTTTAATAGAAAACACTTGTCGTTAGGAAGCCGCATTTCCTGGAAGGCAGCGACTCTGAGTATGGCCTGTACAAGGGAAAAAAAACACGACCTTTGACTGAATCTGGGATATGTTGTAGTACAGATGAACAAAATTAATTATTTCAAAACCTCAGAAGTTTTGAGGTGGGCTCAACGCAGCCAGCTTGCTATGAAACGACTGGGCTCGTCCGGGATTTGAACCGGGGACCTCTCGCACCCTAAGCGAGAATCATACCCCTAGACCAACGAGCCTGACTGCAAAAACCAACAGCTATGTGTGTACACATGTACAGTCACTGAATGTTGCCCTCTAAAAGATTGGGCAGGCACTAATTTTAATAGAAAACGCTTGCCGTTAGGAAGCCGCATTTCCTGGAAGGCAGCGACTCTGAGTATGGTCTGTACAAGGAAAAAAAAACACTTGACCTTTGACTGAATCTGGGATATGTTGTAGTACAGATGAACAACAGTAATTATTTCAAAACCACAGTAGTTTTTATCTAAGCTCAACGTAGCCAGCTTGCTTTGAAACGGCTGGGCTCGTCCGGGATTTGAACCCGGGACCTCTCGCACCCTAAGCGAGAATCATACCCCTAGACCAACGAGCCTGACTGCGAACACCAACAGCTACGTGTGTACACATGTACAGTCACTGAATGTTGCCCTCTAAAAGATTGGGCAGGCACTAATTTTAATAGAAAACGCTTGCCGTTAGGAAGCCGCATTTCCTGGAAGGCAGCGACTCTGAGTATGGTCTGTACAAGGAAAAAAAAAACACTTGACCTTTGACTGAATCTGGGCTATGTTGTAGTACAGATGAACAAAAGTAATTATTTCAAAACCTCAGCAGTTTTGAGTTGTGCTCAACGCAGCCAGCTTGCTATGAAACGACTGGGCTCGTCCGGGATTTGAACCCGGGACCTCTCGCACCCTAAGCGAGAATCATACCCCTAGACCAACGAGCCTCTCAGGTATGGCATGTTTTGTGTGGGTACCACAAATTTAGTGAAGCTCACCTGTATAACGGATCGTGTTCTGTTGTCGAGATACTTAAGTGTAGATATTTGAGCTTCAAAAACTACTTCAAGGGATACTACAGATTGACGGCGAACTTTGCCAAACAAAAGCCCGGTGGCCTAATGGATAAGGCATCAGCCTCCGGAGCTGAGGATTGTGGGTTCAAGTCCCACCTGGGTCGTCTTTGATGGGCTACTTTTAAGATGGCTTTGTGAGAATTTCAAGGAGGATTTTTCAATGACTATATCCATGATGACCGCACGATTAGAATTATCATAATGATAACCATATATCACTATGAAAGACGAATTTAAAAGAGAATTCCACAAAGTGTTTTTTTAACACAAGTCACAACAAAAGTAATTGTCTACTCATCAAGACTGATTCTGCATCTTCAGCATCAATAAATTGTCTTCTGCCACTCATGCTTTGCCCATGAAGTCAACAGTGCCAATGAGAGCTTTGGCCATCTAATTGCAGAAAAACGCACGGCACACCAGTGAAGGGCTCTAAAAGTCAACAGCAGCATACAGACTATATCTTAGGCTTGACTTTGAACCATAAGGCATCAGCCTCCGTCCAAGGACGTGGTTGAATGAGCTAGCTCTAAGCAAAAGGTCAATGACTGTACAAAGAAACTCCAAGGACATGTATTTCTGTGCTCATCGTTTTAATTCAACTATGACTGATGTAAAATGGTTTGAATCCCAAAACCCCTGCAGAAAGTTCAATTTGGCCGAAGTATCAGCCTCTGATGCTAGAGAACGTGACATCAAGCACCATGTTGTCTGCAGCAAAAGTTCTGATATCAAATGGTTGTTAAAGCAAAGCAACCATCGGAAACAGTGTCAGAAAACCCTTGAACTCATTCTAAATGCTAGAGGGCTCAGTCGGGAATTGAATATAATTGAAATAGAAAGCGTTTGTTGTTAGGAAGCCGAGGAAGTTAGCTTGCTTTGAAACGGCTGGGCTCGTCCGGGATTTGAACCCGGGACCTCTCGCACCCGAAGCGAGAATCATACCCCTAGACCAACGAGCCAGACCAGAATCACCTATGGCTACGTGTGTACACATGTACAGTCACTTAATGTGGCCCTCTAAAAGATTGGGCAGGCACTAGTTTTAATAGAAAACACTTGTCGTTAGGAAGCCGCATTTCCTGGAAGGCAGCGACTCTGAGTATGGCCTGTACAAGGGAAAAAAAACACGACCTTTGACTGAATCTGGGATATGTTGTAGTACAGATGAACAAAAGTAATTATTTCAAAACCTCAGAAGTTTTGAGGTGGGCTCAACGCAGCCAGCTTGCTATGAAACGACTGGGCTCGTCCGGGATTTGAACCCGGGACCTCTCGCACCCTAAGCGAGAATCATACCCCTAGACCAACGAGCCTGACTGCAAAAACCAACAGCTATGTGTGTACACATGTACAGTCACTGAATGTTGCCCTCTAAAAGATTGGGCAGGCACTAGTTTTAATAGAAAACGCTTGCCGTTAGGAAGCCGCATTTCCTGGAAGGCAGCGACTCTGAGTATGGTCTGTACAAGGAAAAAAAAAACACTTGACCTTTGACTGAATCTGGGCTATGTTGTAGTACAGATGAACAAAAGTAATTATTTCAAAACCTCAGCAGTTTTGAGGTGGGCTCAACGCAGCCAGCTTGCTATGAAACGACTGGGCTCGTCCGGGATTTGAACCCGGGACCTCTCGCACCCTAAGCAAAATCATACCCCTAGACCAAAGAGCCTCTCCGGTACTGCATGTTTTGTGTGGGTACCACAAATTTAGTGAAGCTCACCTGTATAACGGAACGTGTTCTGTTGTCGAGATACTTAAGTGTAGATATTTGAGCTTCAAAAACTTCTTCAAGGGATACTACAGATTGACGGCCAACTTTGCCAAACAACGCCCGGTGGCCTAATGGATAAGGCATCAGCCTCTGGAGCTGAGGATTGTGGGTTCAATTCCCACCTGGGTCATCTTTGATGGGCTACCTTTAAGATGGCTTTGTGAGAATTTCAAGGAGGATTTTTCAATGACTATATCCATGATGACCGCACGATTGGAATTATCATAATGATAACCATATATCACTATGAAAGACGAATTTAAAAGAGAATTCCACAAAGTGTTTTTTTAACTCAAGTCACAACAAAAATAGCTGTCTACTCATCAAGACTGATTCTGCATCTTCAGCATCAATAAATTGTCTTCTGCCACTCATGCTTTGCCCATGAAGTCAACAGTGCCAATGAGTGCTTTGGCCATCTAATTGCAGAAAAACGCACGGCACACCAGTGAAGGGCTCTAAAAGCCAACAGCAGCATACAGACTATATCTTAGGCTTGACTTTGAACCATAAGGCATCAGCCTCCGTCCAAGGACGTGGTTGAATGAGCTAGCTCTAAGCAAAAGGTCAATGACTGTACAAAGAAACTCCAAGGACATGTATTTCTGTGCTCATTGTTTTAATTCAACTATGACTGATGTAAAATGGTTTGAATCCCAAAACCCCTGCAGAAAGTTCAATTTGGCCGAAGTATCAGCCTCTGATGCTACAGAACGTGACATCAAGCACCATGTTGTGTGCAGCAAAAGTTCTGATATCAAATGGTTGTTAAAGCAAAGCAACCATCGGAAACAGTGTCAGAAAACCCTTGAACTCATTCTAAATGCTAGAGGGCTCAGTCGGGAATTGAATATAATTGAAATAGAAAGCGTTTGTTGTTAGGAAGCCGAGGAAGTTAGCTTGCTTTGAAACGGCTGGGCTCGTCCGGGATTTGAACCCGGGACCTCTCGCACCCGAAGCGAGAATCATACCCCTAGACCAACGAGCCTGACCAGAATCACCTATGTCTACGTGTGTACACATGTACAGTCACTTAATGTGGCCCTCTAAAAGATTGGGCAGGCACTAGTTTTAATAGAAAACACTTGTCTTTAGGAAGCCGCATTTCCTGGAAGGCAGCGACTCTGAGTATGGCCTGTACAAGGAAAAAAAAAACACGACCTTTCACTGAATCTTGGATATGTTGTAGTACAGATGAACAACAGTAATTATTTCAAAACCACAGTAGTTTTTATCTAAGCTCAACGTAGCCAGCTTGCTTTAAAACGGCTGGGCTCGTCCGGGATTTGAACCCGGGACCTCTCGCACACTAAGCGAGAATCATACCCCTAGACCAACGAGCCTGACTGCAAAAACCAACAGCTATGTGTGTACACATGTACAGTCACTGAATGTTGCCCTCTAAAAGATTGGGCAGGCACTAATTTTAATAGAAAACGCTTGCCGTTAGGAAGCCGCATTTCCTGGAAGGCAGCGACTCTGAGTATGGTCTGTACAAGGAAAAAAAAACACTTGACCTTTGACTGAATCTGGGCTATGTTGTAGTACAGATGAACAAAAGTAATTATTTCAAAACCTCAGCAGTTTTGAGGTGGGCTCAACGCAGCCAGCTTGCTATGAAACGACTGGGCTCGCCCGGGATTAGAGCTTAGTTTTTATCTAAGCTCAATGTAGCCAGCTTGCTTTGAAACGGCTGGGCTCGTCCGGGATTTGAACCCGGGACCTCTCGCAACCGAAGCGAGAATCATACCCCTAGACCAACGAGCCAGACCAGAATCACCTATGGCTACGTGTGTAGACATGTACAGTCACTTAATGTGGCCCTCTAAAAGATTGGGCAGGCACTAGTTTTAATAGAAAACACTTGTCGTTAGGAAGCCGCATTTCCTGGAAGGCAGCGACTCTGAGTATGGCCTGTACAAGGGAAAAAAAACACGACCTTTGACTGAATCTGGGATATGTTGTAGTACAGATGAACAAAATTAATTATTTCAAAACCTCAGAAGTTTTGAGGTGGGCTCAACGCAGCCAGCTTGCTATGAAACGACTGGGCTCGTCCGGGATTTGAACCGGGGACCTCTCGCACCCTAAGCGAGAATCATACCCCTAGACCAACGAGCCTGACTGCAAAAACCAACAGCTATGTGTGTACACATGTACAGTCACTGAATGTTGCCCTCTAAAAGATTGGGCAGGCACTAATTTTAATAGAAAACGCTTGCCGTTAGGAAGCCGCATTTCCTGGAAGGCAGCGACTCTGAGTATGGTCTGTACAAGGAAAAAAAAACACTTGACCTTTGACTGAATCTGGGATATGTTGTAGTACAGATGAACAACAGTAATTATTTCAAAACCACAGTAGTTTTTATCTAAGCTCAACGTAGCCAGCTTGCTTTGAAACGGCTGGGCTCGTCCGGGATTTGAACCCGGGACCTCTCGCACCCTAAGCGAGAATCATACCCCTAGACCAACGAGCCTGACTGCGAACACCAACAGCTACGTGTGTACACATGTACAGTCACTGAATGTTGCCCTCTAAAAGATTGGGCAGGCACTAATTTTAATAGAAAACGCTTGCCGTTAGGAAGCCGCATTTCCTGGAAGGCAGCGACTCTGAGTATGGTCTGTACAAGGAAAAAAAAAACACTTGACCTTTGACTGAATCTGGGCTATGTTGTAGTACAGATGAACAAAAGTAATTATTTCAAAACCTCAGCAGTTTTGAGTTGTGCTCAACGCAGCCAGCTTGCTATGAAACGACTGGGCTCGTCCGGGATTTGAACCCGGGACCTCTCGCACCCTAAGCGAGAATCATACCCCTAGACCAACGAGCCTCTCAGGTATGGCATGTTTTGTGTGGGTACCACAAATTTAGTGAAGCTCACCTGTATAACGGATCGTGTTCTGTTGTCGAGATACTTAAGTGTAGATATTTGAGCTTCAAAAACTACTTCAAGGGATACTACAGATTGACGGCGAACTTTGCCAAACAAAAGCCCGGTGGCCTAATGGATAAGGCATCAGCCTCCGGAGCTGAGGATTGTGGGTTCAAGTCCCACCTGGGTCGTCTTTGATGGGCTACTTTTAAGATGGCTTTGTGAGAATTTCAAGGAGGATTTTTCAATGACTATATCCATGATGACCGCACGATTAGAATTATCATAATGATAACCATATATCACTATGAAAGACGAATTTAAAAGAGAATTCCACAAAGTGTTTTTTTAACACAAGTCACAACAAAAGTAATTGTCTACTCATCAAGACTGATTCTGCATCTTCAGCATCAATAAATTGTCTTCTGCCACTCATGCTTTGCCCATGAAGTCAACAGTGCCAATGAGAGCTTTGGCCATCTAATTGCAGAAAAACGCACGGCACACCAGTGAAGGGCTCTAAAAGTCAACAGCAGCATACAGACTATATCTTAGGCTTGACTTTGAACCATAAGGCATCAGCCTCCGTCCAAGGACGTGGTTGAATGAGCTAGCTCTAAGCAAAAGGTCAATGACTGTACAAAGAAACTCCAAGGACATGTATTTCTGTGCTCATCGTTTTAATTCAACTATGACTGATGTAAAATGGTTTGAATCCCAAAACCCCTGCAGAAAGTTCAATTTGGCCGAAGTATCAGCCTCTGATGCTAGAGAACGTGACATCAAGCACCATGTTGTCTGCAGCAAAAGTTCTGATATCAAATGGTTGTTAAAGCAAAGCAACCATCGGAAACAGTGTCAGAAAACCCTTGAACTCATTCTAAATGCTAGAGGGCTCAGTCGGGAATTGAATATAATTGAAATAGAAAGCGTTTGTTGTTAGGAAGCCGAGGAAGGTAGCTTGCTTTGAAACGGCTGGGCTCGTCCGGGATTTGAACCCGGGACCTCTCGCACCCGAAGCGAGAATCATACCCCTAGACCAACGAGCCAGACCAGAATCACCTATGGCTACGTGTGTACACATGTACAGTCACTTAATGTGGCCATCTAAAAGATTGGGCAGGCACTAGTTTTAATAGAAAACACTTGTCGTTAGGAAGCCGCATTTCCTGGAAGGCAGCGACTCTGAGTATGGCCTGTACAAGGGAAAAAAAACACGACCTTTGACTGAATCTGGGATATGTTGTAGTACAGATGAACAAAAGTAATTATTTCAAAACCTCAGAAGTTTTGAGGTGGGCTCAACGCAGCCAGCTTGCTATGAAACGACTGGGCTCGTCCGGGATTTGAACCCGGGACCTCTCGCACCCTAAGCGAGAATCATACCCCTAGACCAACGAGCCTGACTGCAAAAACCAACAGCTATGTGTGTACACATGTACAGTCACTGAATGTTGCCCTCTAAAAGATTGGGCAGGCACTAATTTTAATAGAAAACGCTTGCCGTTAGGAAGCCGCATTTCCTGGAAGGCAGCGACTCTGAGTATGGTCTGTACAAGGAAAAAAAAACACTTGACCTTTGACTGAATCTGGGCTATGTTGTAGTACAGATGAACAAAAGTAATTATTTCAAAACCTCAGCAGTTTTGAGGTGGGCTCAACGCAGCCAGCTTGCTATGAAACGACTGGGCTCGTCCGGGATTTGAACCCGGGACCTCTCGCACCCTAAGCGAGAATCATACCCCTAGACCAACGAGCCTCTCCGGTATGCCATGTTTTGTGTGGGTACCACAAATTTAGTGAAGCTCACCTGTATAACGGAACGTGTTCTGTTGTCGAGATACTTAAGTGTAGATATTTGAGCTTCAAAAACTACTTCAAGGGATACTACAGATTGACGGCGAATTTGCCAAACAAGGCCCGGTGGCCTAATGGATAAGGCATCAGCCTCCGGAGCTGAGGATTGTGGGTTCAAGTCCCACCTGGGTCGTCTTTGATGGGCTACCTTTAAGATGGATTTGTGAGAATTTCAAGGAGGATTTTTCAATGACTATATCCATGATGACCGCACGATTGGAATTATCATAATGATAACCATATATCACTATGAAAGACGAATTTAAAAGAGAATTCCACAAAGTGTTTTTTTAACACAAGTCACAACAAAAGTAGCTGTCTACTCATCAAGACTGATTCTGCATCTTCAGCATCAATAAATTGTCTTCTGCCACTCATGCTTTGCCCATGAAGTCAACAGTGCCAATGAGAGCTTTGGCCATCTAATTGCAGAAAAACGCACGGCACACCAGTGAAGGGCTCTAAAAGCCAACAGCAGCATACAGACTATATCTTAGGCTTGACTTTGAACCATAAGGCATCAGCCTCCGTCCAAGGACGTGGTTGAATGAGCTAGCTCTAAGCAAAAGGTCAATGACTGTACAAAGAAACTCCAAGGACATGTATTTCTGTGCTCATCGTTTTAATTCAACTATGACTGATGTAAAATGGTTTGAATCCCAAAACCCCTGCAGAAAGTTCAATTTGGCCGAAGTATCAGCCTCTGATGCTAGAGAACGTGACATCAAGCACCATGTTGTCTGCAGCAAAAGTTCTGATATCAAATGGTTGTTAAAGCAAAGCAACCATCGGAAACAGTGTCAGAAAACCCTTGAACTCATTCTAAATGCTAGAGGGCTCAGTCGGGAATTGAATATAATTGAAATAGAAAGCGTTTGTTGTTAGGAAGCCGAGGAAGTTAGCTTGCTTTGAAACGGCTGGGCTCGTCCGGGATTTGAACCCGGGACCTCTCGCACCCGAAGCGAGAATCATACCCCTAGACCAACGAGCCAGACCAGAATCACCTATGGCTACGTGTGTAGACATGTACAGTCACTTAATGTGGCCCTCTAAAAGATTGGGCAGGCACTAGTTTTAATAGAAAACACTTGTCGTTAGGAAGCCGCATTTCCTGGAAGGCAGCGACTCTGAGTATGGCCTGTACAAGGGAAAAAAAACACGACCTTTGACTGAATCTGGGATATGTTGTAGTACAGATGAACAAAAGTAATTATTTCAAAACCTCAGAAGTTTTGAGGTGGGCTCAACGCAGCCAGCTTGCTATGAAACGACTGGGCTCGTCCGGGATTTGAACCCGGGACCTCTCGCACCCTAAGCGAGAATCATACCCCTAGACCAACGAGCCTGACTGCAAAAACCAACAGCTATGTGTGTACACATGTACAGTCACTGAATGTTGCCCTCTAAAAGATTGGGCAGGCACTAATTTTAATAGAAAACGCTTGCCGTTAGGAAGCCGCATTTCCTGGAAGGCAACGACTCTGAGTATGGTCTGTGCAAGGAAAAAAAAACACTTGACCTTTGACTGAATCTGGGCTATGTTGTAGTACAGATGAACAAAAGTAATTATTTCAAAACCTCAGCAGTTTTGAGGTGGGCTCAACGCAGCCAGCTTGCTATGAAACGACTGGGCTCGTCCGGGATTTGAACCCGGGACCTCTCGCACCCGAAGCGAGAATCATACCCCTAGACCAACGAGCCAGACCAGAATCACCTATGGCTACGTGTGTACACATGTACAGTCACTTAATGTGGCCCTCTAAAAGATTGGGCAGGCACTAGTTTTAATAGAAAACACTTGTCGTTAGGAAGCCACATTTCCTGGAAGGCAGCGACTCTGAGTATGGCCTGCACAAGAAAAAAAAAACACGACCTTTGACTGAATCTGGGATATGTTGTAGTACAGATGAACAACAGTAATTATTTCAAAACCACAGTAGTTTTTATCTAAGCTCAACATAGCCAGCTTGCTTTGAAACGGCTGGGCTCGTCCGGGATTTGAACCCAGGACCTCTCGCACCCTAAGCGAGAATCATACCCCTAGACCAACGAGCCTGACTGCGAACACCAACAGCTACGTGTGTACACATGTACAGTCACTGAATGTGGCCCTCTAAAAGATTGGGCATGCACTAGTTTTAATAGAAAACACTTGTCGTTAGGAAGCCGCATTTCCTGGAAGGCAGCGACTCTGAGTATGGCCTGTACAAGGAAAAAAAAAACACGACCTTTGACTGAATCTGGGATATGTTGTAGTACAGATGAACAACAGGTGATTACTGTCACCTTTAAGATGGCTTTGTGAGAATTTCAAGGAGGATTTTTCAATGACTATATCCATGATGACCGCACGATTGGAATTATCATAATGATAACCATATATCACTATGAAAGACGAATTTAAAAGAGAATTCCACAAACTCTGAGTATGGCCTGCACAAGGAAAAAAAAAACACGACTTTTGACTGAATCTGGGATATGTTGTAGTACAGATGAACAACAGTAATTATTTCAAAACCACAGTAGTTTTTATCTAAGCTCAAGGTAGCCAGCTTGCTTTGAAGCGGCTGGGCTCGTCCGGGATTTGAACCCGGGACCTCTCGCACCCTAAGCGAGAATCATACCCCTAGACCAACGAGCCTGACTGCGAATACCAACAGCTACGTGTGTACACATGTACAGTCACTGAATGTTGCCCTCTAAAAGATTGGGCAGGCACTAATTTTAATAGAAAACGCTTGCCGTTAGGAAGCCGCATTTCCTGGAAGGCAGCAACTCGGAGTATGGTCTGTACAAGGAAAAAAAACACTTGACCTTTGACTGAATCTGGGCTATGTTGTAGTACAGATGAACAAAAGTAATTATTTCAAAACCTCAGCAGTTTTGAGTTGTGCTCAACGCAGCCAGCTTGCTATGAAACGACTGGGCTCGTCCGGGATTTGAGCCCGGGGTCTCTTGCACCCTAAGCGAGAATCATACCCCTAGACCAACGAGCCTCTCCGGTATGCCATGTTTTGTGTTGGTACCACAAATTGAGTGAAGCTCACCTGTATAACGGAACGTGTTCTGTTGTCGAGATACTTAAGTGTAGATATTTGAGCTTCAAAAACTACTTCAAGGGATACTACAGATTGACGGCCAACTTTGCCAAACAAGGCCCGGTGGCCTAATGGATAAGGCATCAGCCTCCGGAGCTGAGGATTGTGGGTTCAAGTCCCACCTGGGTCGTCTTTGATGGGCTACCTTTAAGATGGCTTTGTGAGAATATCAAGGAGGATTTTTCAATGACTATATCCATGATGACCGCACGATTGGAATTATCATAATGATAACCATATATCACTATGAAAGACGAATTTAAAAGAGAATTCCACAAAGTGTTTTTTTAACACAAGTCACAACAAAAGTAGCTGTCAACTCATCAAGACTGATTCTGCATCTTCAGCATCAATAAATTGTCTTCTGCCACTCATGCTTTGCCCATGAAGTCAACAGTGCCAATGAGAGCTTTGGCCATCTAATTGCAGAAAAACGCACGGCACACCAGTGAAGGGCTCTAAAAGTCAACAGCAGCATACAGACTATATCTTAGGCTTGACTTTGAACCATAAGGCATCAGCCTCCGTCCAAGGACGTGGTTGAATGAGCTAGCTCTAAGCAAAAGGTCAATGACTGTACAAAGAAACTCCAAGGACATGTATTTCTGTGCTCATCGTTTTAATTCAACTATGACTGATGTAAAATGGTTTGAATCCCAAAACCCCTGCAGAAAGTTCAATTTGGCCGAAGTATCAGCCTCTGATGCTAGAGAACGTGACATCAAGCACCATGTTGTCTGCAGCAAAACTTCTGATATCAAATGGTTGTTAAAGCAAAGCAACCATCGGAAACAGTGTCAGAAAACCCTTGAACTCATTCTAAATGCTAGAGGGCTCAGTCGGGAATTGAATATAATTGAAATAGAAAGCGTTTGTTGTTAGGAAGCCGAGGAAGTTAGCTTGCTTTGAAACGGCTGGGCTCGTCCGGGATTTGAACACGGGACCTCTCGCACCCGAAGCGAGAATCATACCCCTAGACCAACGAGCCAGACCAGAATCACCTATGGCTACGTGTGTACACATGTACAGTCACTTAATGTGGCCCTCTAAAAGATTGGGCAGGCACTAGTTTTAATAGAAAACACTTGTCGTTAGGAAGCCGCATTTCCTGGAAGGCAGCGACTCTGAGTATGGCCTGTACAAGGAAAAAAAAAACACGACCTTTGACTGAATCTGGGATATGTTGTAGTACAGATGAACAACAGTAATTATTTCAAAACCACAGTAGTTTTTATCTAAGCTCAACGTAGCCAGCTTGCTTTTAAACGGCTGGGCTCGTCCGGGATTTGAACCCGGGACCTCTCGCACCCTAAGCGAGAATCATACCCCTAGACCAACGAGCCTGACTGCGAACAACAACAGCTACGTGTGTACACATGTACAGTCACTGAATGTTGCCCTCTAAAAGATTGGGCAGGCACTAATTTTAATAGAAAACGCTTGCCGTTAGGAAGCCGCATTTCCTGGAAGGCAGCGACTCTGAGTATGGTCTGTACAAGGAAAAAAAAAACACTTGACCTTTGACTGAATCTGGGCTATGTTGTAGTACAGATGAACAAAAGTAATTATTTCAAAACCTCAGCAGTTTTGAGGTGGGCTCAACGCAGCCAGCTTGCTATGAAACGAATGGGCTCGTCCGGGATTTGAATCCGGGACCTCTCGCACCCTAAGCGAGAATCATACCCATAGACCAACGAGCCTCTCCGGCATGCCATGTTTTGTTTGGGTACCACAAATTTAGTGAAGCTCACCTGTATAACGGAACGTGTTCTGTTGTCGAGATACTTAAGTGTAGATATTTGAGCTTCAAAAACTACTTCAAGGGATACTACAGATTGACGGCCAACTTTGCCAAACAAGGCCCGGTGGCCTAATGGATAAGGCATCAGCCTCCGGAGCTGGCATCAGCCTCCGGAGCTAGAAAACACTTGTCGTTAGGAAGCCGCATTTCCTGGAAGGCAGCGACTCTGAGTATGGCCTGTACAAGGAAAAAAAAAACACGACCTTTGACTGAATCTGGGATATGTTGTAGTACAGATGAACAACAGGTGATTACTGTCACCTTTAAGATGGCTTTGTGAGAATTTCAAGGAGGATTTTTCAATGACTATATCCATGATGACCACACGATTGGAATTATCATAATGATAACCATATATCACTATGAAAGACGAATTTAAAAGAGAATTCCACAAACTCTGAGTATGGCCTGCACAAGGAAAAAAAAAACACGACCTTTGACTGAATCTGGGATATGTTGTAGTACAGATGAAAAACAGTAATTATTTCAAAAACACAGTAGTTTTTATCTAAGCTCAACTTAGCCAGCTTGCTTTGAAACGGCTGGGCTCGTCCGGGATTTGAACCCGGGACCTCTCGCACCCTAAGCGAGAATCATACCCCTAGACCAACGAGCCTGACTGTGAGCACCAATAGCTATGTGTGTACACATGTACAGTCACTGAATGTTGCCCTCTAAAAGATTGGGCAGGCACTAATTTTAATAGAAAACGCTTGCCGTTAGGAAGCCGCATTTCCTGGAAGGCAGCGACTCGGAGTATGGTCTGTACAAGGAAAAAAAAACACTTGACCTTTGACTGAATCTGGGCTATGTTGTAGTACAGATGAACAAAAGTAATTATTTCAAAACCTCAGCAGTTTTGAGGTGGGCTTAACACAGCCAGCTTGCTATGAAACGACTGGGCTCGTCCGGGATTTGAACCCGGGACCTCTCGCACCCTAAGCGAGAATCATACCCCTAGACCAACGAGCCTCTCCGGTATGCCATGTTTTGTGTGGGTACCACAAATTTAGTGAAGCTCACCTATATAACGGAACGTGTTCTGTTGTCGAGATACTTAAGTGTAGATATTTGAGCTTCAAAAACTACTTCAAGGGATACTACAGATTGACGGCCAACTTTGCCAAACAAGGCCCGGTGGCCTAATGGATAAGGCATCAGCCTCCGGAGCTGAGGATTGTGGGTTCAAGTCCCACCTGGGTCGTCTTTGATGGGCTACCTTTAAGATGGCTTTGTGAGAATTTCAAGGAGGATTTTTCAATGACTATATCCATGATGACCGCACGATTGGAATTATCATAATGATAACCATATATCACTATGAAAGACGAATTTAAAAGAGAATTCCACAAAGTGTTTTTTTAACACAAGTCACAACAAAAGTAGCTGTCTACTCATCAAGACTGATTCTGCATCTTCAGCATCAATAAATTGTCTTCTGCCACTCATGCTTTGCCCATGAAGTCAACAGTGCCAATGAGAGCTTTGGCCATCTAATTGCAGAAAAACGCACGGCACACCAGTGAAGGGCTCTAAAAGTCAACAGCAGCATACAGACTATATCTTAGGCTTGACTTTGAACCATAAGGCATCAGCCTCCGTCCAAGGACGTGGTTGAATGAGCTAGCTCTAAGCAAAAGGTCAATGACTGTACAAAGAAACTCCAAGGACATGTATTTCTGTGCTCATCGTTTTAATTCAACTATGACTGATGTAAAATGGTTTGAATCCCAAAACCCCTGCAGAAAGTTCAATTTGGCCGAAGTATCAGCCTCTGATGCTAGAGAACGTGACATCAAGCACCATGTTGTCTGCAGCAAAAGTTCTGATATCAAATGGTTGTTAAAGCAAAGCAACCATCGGAAACAGTGTCAGAAAACCCTTGAACTCATTCTAAATGCTAGAGGGCTCAGTCGGGAATTGAATATAATTGAAATAGAAAGCGTTTGTTGTTAGGAAGCCGAGGAAGTTAGCTTGCTTTGAAACGGCTGGGCTCGTCCGGGATTTGAACCCGGGACCTCTCGCACCCGAAGCGAGAATCATACCCCTAGACCAACGAGCCAGACCAGAATCACCTATGGCTACGTGTGTACACATGTACAGTCACTTAATGTGGCCCTCTAAAAGATTGGGCAGGCACTAGTTTTAATAGAAAACACTTGTCGTTAGGAAGCCGCATTTCCTGGAAGGCAGCGACTCTGAGTATGGCCTGCACAAGGAAAAAAAAAACACGACCTTTGACTGAATCTGGGATATGTTGTAGTACAGATGAACAACAGTAATTATTTCAAAACCACAGTAGTTTTTATCTAAGCTCAACGTAGCCAGCTTGCTTTGAAACGGCTGGGCTCGTCCGGGATTTGAACCCGGGACCTCTCGCACCCTAAGCGAGAATCATACCCCTAGACCAACGAGCCTGACTGCGAGCACAAACAGCTACGTGTGTACACATGTACAGTCACTGAATGTTGCCCTCTAAAAGATTGGGCAGGAACTAATTTTAATAGAAAACGCTTGCCGTTAGGAAGCCGCATTTCCTGGAAGGCAGCGACTCTGAGTATGGTCTGTACAAGGAAAAAAAAAACTCTTGACCTTTGACTGAATCTGGGCTATGTTGTAGTACAGATGAACAAAAGTAATTATTTCAAAACCTCAGCAGTTTTGGGGTGGGCTCAAAGCAGACAGCTTGCTATGAAAAGACTGGGCTCGTCCGGGATTTGAACCCGGGACCTCTCGCACCCTAAGCGAGAATCACACCCCTAGACCAACGAGCCTCTCCGGTATGCCACGTTTTGTGTGGGTACCACAAATTTAGTGAAGCTCACCTGTATAACGGATCGTGTTCTGTTGTCGAGATACTTAAGTGCAGATATTTGAGCTTCAAAAACTACTTCAAGGGATACTACAGATTGACGGCCAACTTTGCCAAACAAAGCCCTGTGGCCTAATGGATAAGGCATCAGCCTCCGGAGCTGAGGATTGTGGGTTCAAGTCCCACCTGGGTCGTCTTTGATGGGCTACCTTTAAGATGGCTTTGTGAGAATTTCAAGGAGGATTTTTCAATGACTATATCCATGATGACCGCACGATTGGAATTATCATAATGATAACCATATATCACTATGAAAGACGAATTTAAAAGAGAATTCCACAAAGTGTTTTTTAACACAAGTCACAACAAAAGTAGCTGTCTACTCATCAAGACTGATTCTGCATCTTCAGCATCAATAAATTGTCTTCTGCCACTCATGCTTTGCCCATGAAGTCAACAGTGCCAATGAGAGCTTTGGCCATCTAATTGCAGAAAAACGCACGGCACACCAGTGAAGGGCTCTAAAAGTCAACAGCAGCATACAGACTATATCTTAGGCTTGACTTTGAACCATAAGGCATCAGCCTCCATCCAAGGACGTGGTTGAATGAGCTAGCTCTAAGCAAAAGGTCAATGACTGTACAAAGAAACTCCAAGGACATGTATTTCTGTGCTCATCGTTTTAATTCAACTATGACTGATGTAAAATGGTTTGAATCCCAAAACCCCTGCAGAAAGTTCAATTTGGCCGAAGTATCAGCCTCTGATGCTAGAGAACGTGACATCAAGCACCATGTTGTCTGCAGCAAAACTTCTGATATCAAATGGTTGTTAAAGCAAAGCAACCATCGGAAACAGTGTCAGAAAACCCTTGAACTCATTCTAAATGCTAGAGGGCTCAGTCGGGAATTGAAAATAATTGAAATAGAAAGCGTTTGTTGTTAGGAAGCCGAGGAACTTAGCTTGCTTTGAAACGGCTGGGCTCGTCCGGGATTTAAACCCGGGACCTCTCGCACCCGAAGCGAGAATCATACCCCTAGACCAACGAGCCAGACCAGAATCACCTATGGCTACGTGTGTACACATGTACAGTCACTTAATGTGGCCCTCTAAAAGATTGGGTAGGCACTAGTTTTAATAGAAAACACTTGTCGTTAGGAAGCCGCATTTCCTGGAAGGCAGCGACTCTGAGTATGGCCTGCACAAGGAAAAAAAAACACGACCTTTGACTGAATCTGGGATATGTTGTAGTACAGATGAACAACAGTAATTATTTCAAAACCACAGTAGTTTTTATCTAAGCTCAACTTTGCCAGCTTGCTTTGAAACGGCTGGGCTCGTCCGGGATTTGAACCCGGGACCTCTCGCACCCTAAGCGAGAATCATACCCCTAGACCAATGAGCCTGACTGCGAATACCAACAGCTACGTGTGTACACATGTACAGTCACTGAATGTTGCCCTCTAAAAGATTGGGCAGGCACTAATTTTAATAGAAAACGCTTGCCGTTAGGAAGCCGCATTTCCTGGAAGGCAGCGACTCTGAGTATGGTCTGTACAAGGAAAAAAAAAACACTTGACCTTTGACTGAATCTGGGCTATGTTGTAGGACAGATGAACAAAAGTAATTATTTCAAAACCTCAGCAGTTTTGAGGTGGGCTCAACGCAGCCAGCTTGCTATGAAACGACTGGGCTCGTCCGGGATTTGAACCCGGGACCTCTCGCACCCTAAGCGAGAATCATACCCCTAGACCAACGAGCCTCTCCGGTATGCCATGTTTTGTGTGGGTACCACAAATTTAGTGAAGCTCACCTGTATAACGGAACGTGTTCTGTTGTCGAGATACTTAAGTGTAGATATTTGAGCTTCAAAAACTACTTCAAGGGATACTACAGATTGTCGGCCAACTTTGCCAAACAAGGCCCGGTGGCCTAATGGATAAGGCATCAGCCTCCGTAGCTGAGGATTGTGGGTTCAAGTCCCACCTGGGTAGTCTTTGATGGGCTACCTTTAAGATGGCTTTGTGAGAATTTCAAGGAGGATTTTTCAATGACTATATCCATGATGACCGCACGATTGGAACTATCATAATGATAACCATATATCACTATGAAAGACGAATTTAAAAGAGAATTCCACAAAGTGTTTTTTTAACACAAGTCACAACAAAAGTAGCTGTCTACTCATCAAGACTGATTCTGCATCTTCAGCATCAATAAATTGTCTTCTGCCACTCATGCTTTGCCCATGAAGTCAACAGTGCCAATGAGAGCTTTGGCCATCTAATTGCAGAAAAACGCACGGCACACCAGTGAAGGGCTCTAAAAGTCAACAGCAGCATACAGACTATATCTTAGGCTTGACTTTGAACCATAAGGCATCAGCCTCCGTCCAAGGACGTGGTTGAATGAGCTAGCTTTAAGCAAAAGGTCAATGACTGTACAAAGAAACTCCAAGGACATGTATTTCTGTGCTCATCGTTTTAATTCAACTATGACTGATGTAAAATGGTTTGAATCCCAAAACCCCTGCAGAAAGTTCAATTTGGCCGAAGTATCAGCCTCTGATGCTAGAGAACGTGACATCAAGCACCATGTTGTCTGCAGAAAAAGTTCTGATATCAAATGGTTGTTAAAGCAAAGCAACCATCGGAAACAGTGTCAGAAAACCCTTGAACTCATTCTAAATGCTAGAGGGCTCAGTCGGGAATTGAATATATTTGAAATAGAAAGCCAAGGAAGTTAGCTTGCTTTGAAACGGCTGGGCTCGTCCGGGATTTGAACCCGGGACCTCTCGCACCCGAAGCGAGAATCATACCCCTAGACCAACGAGCCAGACCAGAATCACCTATGGCTACGTGTGTACACATGTACAGTCACTTAATGTGGCCCTCTAAAAGATTGGGCAGGCACTAGTTTTAATAGAAAACACTTGTCGTTAGGAAGCCGCATTTCCTGGAAGGCAGCGACTCTGAGTATGGCCTGTACAAGGAAAAAAAAACACGACCTTTGACTGAATCTGGGATATGTTGTAGTACAGATGAACAAAAGTAATTATTTCAAAACCTCAGCAGTTTTGAGGTGGGCTCAACGCAGCCAGCTTGCTATGAAACGACTGGGCTCGTCCGGGATTTGAACCCGGGACCTCTCGCACCCTAAGCGAGAATCATACCCCTAGACCAACGAGCCTCTCCGGTATGCCATGTTTTGTGTGGGTACCACAAATTTAGTGAAGCTCACCTGTATAACGGAACGTGTTCTGTTGTTGAGATACTTAAGTGTAGATATTTGAGCTTCAAAAACTACTTCAAAGGAATACTACAGATTGACGGCCAACTTTGCCAAACAAGGCCCGGTGGCCTAATGGATAAGGCATCAGCCTCCGGAGCTGAGGATTGTGGGTTCAAGTCCCACCTGGGTCGTCTTTGATGGGCTACCTTTAAGATGGCTTTGTGAGAATTTCAAGGAGGATTTTTCAACGACTATATCCATGATGACAGCACGATTGGAATTATCATAATGATAACCATATATCACTATGAAAGACGAATTTAAAAGAGAATTCCACAAAGTGTTTTTTTAACACAAGTCACAACAAAAGTAGCTGTCTACTCATCAAGACTGATTCTGCATCTTCAGCATCAATAAATTGTCTTCTGCCACTCATGCTTTGCCCATGAAGTCAACAGTGCCAATGAGAGCTTTGGCCATCTAATTGCAGAAAAACGCACGGCACACCAGTGAAGGGCTCTAAAAGCCAACAGCAGCATACAGACTATATCTTAGGCTTGACTTTGAACCATAAGGCATCAGCCTCCGTCCAAGGACGTGGTTGAATGAGCTAGCTCTAAGCAAAAGGTCAATGACTGTACAAAGAAACTCCAAGGACATGTATTTCTGTGCTCATGGTTTTAATTCAACTATGACTGATGTAAAATGGTTTGAATCCCAAAACCCCTGCAGAAAGTTCAATTTGGCCGAAGTATCAGCCTCTGATGCAAGAGAACGTGACATCAAGCACCATGTTGTCTGCAGCAAAAGTTCTGATATCAAATGGTTGTTAAAGCAAAGCAACCATCGGAAACAGTGTCAGAAAACCCTTGAACTCCTTCTAAATGCTAGAGGGCTCAGTCGGGAATTGAATATAATTGAAACAGAAAGCGTTTGTTGTTAGGAAGCCGAGGAAGTTAGCTTGCTTTGAAACAGCTGGGCTCGTCCGGGATTTGAACCCGGGACCTCTCGCACCCGAAGCGAGAATCATACCCCTAGACCAACGAGCCAGACCAGAATCACCTATGGCTACGTGTGTACACATGTACAGTCACTTAATGTGGCCCTCTAAAAGATTGGGCAGGCACTAGTTTTAATAGAAAACACTTGTCGTTAGGAAGCCGCATTTCCTGGAAGGCAGCGACTCTGAGTATGGCCTGCACAAGGAAAAAAAAAACACGACCTTTGACTGAATCTGGGATATGTTGTAGTACAGATGAACAACAGTATTTATTTCAAAAACACAGTAGTTTTTATCTAAGCTCAACGTAGCCAGCTTGCTTTGAAACGGCTGGGCTCGTCCAGGATTTTAACCCGGGACCTCTCGCACCCTAAGCGAGAATCATACCCCTAGACCAACGAGCCTGACTGCGAGCACCAACAGCTACGTGTGTACACATGTACAGTCACTGAATGTTGCCCTCTAAAAGATTGGGCAGGCACTAATTTTAATAGAAAACGCTTGCCGTTAGGAAGCCGCATTTCCTGGAAGGCAGCGACTCTGAGTATGGCCTGTACAAGGAAAAAAAAACACGACCTTTGACTGAATCTGGGATATGTTGTAGTACAGATGAACAAAAGTAATTATTTCAAAACCTCAGAAGTTTTGAGGTGGGCTCAACGCAGCCAGCTTGCTATGAAACGACTGGGCTCGTCCGGGTTTGAACCCGGGACCTCTCGCACCCTAAGCGAGAACCATACCCCTAGACCAACGAGCCTCTCCGGTATACCATGTTTTGTTTGGGTACCACAAATTTAGTGAAGCTCACCTGTATAACGGACAGTGTTCTGTTGTCGAGATACTTAAGTGTAGATATTTGAGCTTCAAAAACTACTTCAAGGGATACTACAGATTGACGGCCATTTTTGCCAAACAAGGCCCGGTGGCCTAATGGATAAGGCATCAGCCTCCGGAGCTGAGGATTGTGGGTTCAAGTCCCACCTGGGTCGTCTTTGATGGGCTACCTTTAAGATGGCTTTGTGAGAATTTCAAGGAGGATTTTTCAATGACTATATCCATGATGACCGCACGATTGGAATTATCATAATGATAACCATATATCACTATGAAAGACGAATTTAAAAGAGAATTCCACAAAGTGTTTTTTTAACACAAGTCACAACAAAAGTAGCTGTCTACTCATCAAGACTGATTCTGCATCTTTAGCATCAATAAATTGTCTTCTGCCACTCATGCTTTGCCCATGAAGTCAACAGTGCCAATGAGAGCTTTGGCCATCTAATTGCAGAAAAACGCACGGCACACCAGTGAAGGGCTCTAAAAGTCAACAGCAGCATACAGACTATATCTTAGGCTTGACTTTGAACCATAAGGCATCAGCCTCCGTCCAAGGATGTGGTTGAATGATCTAGCTCTAAGCAAAAGGTCAATGACTGTACAAAGAAACTCCAAGGACCTGTATTTCTGTGCTCATCGTTTTAATTCAACTATGACTGATGTAAAATGGTTTGAATCCCAAAACCCCTGCAGAAAGTTCAATTTGGCCGAAGTATCAGCCTCTGATGCTAGAGAACGTGACATCAAGCACCATGTTGTCTGCAGCAAAAGTTCTGATATCAAATGGTTGTTAAAGCAAAGCAACCATCGGAAACAGTGTCAGAAAACCCTTGAACTCATTCTAAATGCTAGAGGGCTCAGTCGGGAATTGAATATAATTGAAATAGAAAGCGTTTGTTGTTAGGAAGTCGAGGAAGTTAGCTTGCTTTGAAACAGCTGGGCTCGTCCGGGATTTGAACCCGGGACCTCTCGCACCCGAAGCGAGAATCATACCCCTAGACCAACGAGCCAGACCTGAATCACCTATGGCTACGTGTGTACACATGTACAGTCACTTAATGTGGCCCTCTAAAAGATTGGGCAGGCACTAGTTTTAATAGAAAACACTTGTCGTTAGGAAGCCGCATTTCCTGGAAGGCAGCAACTCTGAGTATGGCCTGCACAAGGAAAAAAAAACACGACCTTTGACTGAATCTGGGATATGTTGTAGTACAGATGAACAACAGTAATTATTTCAAAACCACAGTAGTTTTTATCTAAGCTCAACGTAGCCAGCTTGCTTTGAAACGGCTGGGCTCGTCCGGGATTTGAACCCGGGACCTCTCGCACCCTAAGCGAGAATCATACCCCTAGACCAACGAGCCTGACTGCGAACACCAACAGCTACGTGTGTACACATGTACAGTCACTGAATGTGGCCCTCTAAAAGATTGGGCAGGCACTAGTTTTAATAGAAAACACTTGTCGTTAGGAAGCCGCATTTCCTGGAAGGCAGCGACTCTGAGTATGGCCTGTACAAGGAAAAAAAAACACGACCTTTGACTGAATCTGGGATATGTTGTAGTACAGATGAACAACAGTAATTATTTCAAAACCACAGTAGTTTTTATCTAAGCTCAACGTAGCCAGCTTGCTTTGAAACGGCTGGGCTCGTCCGGGATTTGAACCCGGGACCTCTCGCACCCTAAGCGAGAATCATACCCCTAGACCAACAAGCCTGACTGCGAACACCAACAGCTACGTGTGTACACATGTACAGTCACTGAATGTTGCCCTCTAAAAGATTGGGCAGGCACTAATTTTAATAGAAAACGCTTGCCGTTAGGAAGCCGCATTTCCTGGAAGGCAGCGACTCTGAGTATGGTCTGTACAAGGAAAAAAAAAACACTTGACCTTTGACTGAATCTGGGCTATGTTGTAGTACAGATGAACAAAAGTAATTATTTCAAAACCTCAGCAGTTTTGAGGTGGGCTCAACGCAGCCAGCTTGCTATGAAACGACTGGGCTCGTCCGGGATTTTAACCCGGGACCTCTCGCACCCTAAGCGAGAATCATACCCCTAGACTAACGAGCCTCTCCGGTACGCCATGTTTTGTGTGGGTACCACAAATTTAGTGAAGCTCACCTGTATAACGGAACGTGTTCTGTTGTCGAGATACTTAAGTGTAGATATTTGAGCTTCAAAAACTACTTCAAGGGATACTACAGATTGACGGCCAACTTTGCCAAACAAGGCCCGGTGGCCTAATGGATAAGGCATCAGCCTCCGGAGCTGAGGATTGTGGGTTCAAGTCCCACCTGGGTCGTCTTTGATGGGCTACCTTTAAGATGGCTTTGTAAGAATTTCAAGGAGGATTTTTCAATGACTATATCCATGATGACCGCACGATTGGAATTATCATAATGATAACCATATATCACTATGAAAGACGAATTTAAAAGAGAATTCCACAAAGTGTTTTTTTAACACAAGTCACAACAAAAGTAGCTGTCTACTCATCAAGACTGATTCTGCATCTTCAGCATCAATAAATTGTCTTCTGCCACTCATGCTTTGCCCATGAAGTCAACAGTGCCAATGAGAGCTTTGGCCATCTAATTGCAGAAAAACGCACGGCACACCAGTGAAGGGCTCTAAAAGTCAACAGCAGCATACAGACTATATCTTAGGCTTGACTTTGAACCATAAGGCATCAGCCTCCGTCCAAGGACGTGGTTGAATGAGCTAGCTCTAAGCAAAAGGTCAATGACTGTACAAAGAAACTCCAAGGACATGTATTTCTGTGCTCATCGTTTTAATTCAACTATGACTGATGTAAAATGGTTTGAATCCCAAAACCCCTGCAGAAAGTTCAATTTGGCCGAAGTATCAGCCTCTGATGCTAGAGAATGTGACATCAAGCACCATGTTGTCTGCAGCAAAAGTTCTGATATCAAATGGTTGTTAAAGCAAAGCAACCATCGGAAACAGTGTCAGAAAACCCTTGAACTCATTCTAAATGCTAGAGGGCTCAGTCGGGAATTGAATATAATTGAAATAGAAAGCGTTTGTTGTTAGGAAGTCGAGGAAGTTAGCTTGCTTTGAAACGGCTGGGCTCGTCCGGGATTTGAACCCGGGACCTCTCGCACCCGAAGCGAGAATCATACCCCTAGACCAACGAGCCAGAATCTCCTATGGCTACGTGTGTACACATGTACAGTCACTTAATGTGGCCCTCTAAAAGATTGGGCAGGCACTAGTTTTAATAGAAAACACTTGTCGTTAGGAAGCCGCATTTCCTGGAAGGCAGCGACTCTGAGTATGGCCTGCACAAGGAAAAAAAAACACAACCTTTGACTGAATCTGGGATATGTTGTAGTACAGATGAACAACAGTAATTATTTCAAAACCACAGTAGTTTTTATCTAAGCTCAACGTAGCCAGGTTGCTTTGAAACGGCTGGGCTCGTCCGGGATTTGAACCCGGGACCCCTCGCACCCTAAGCGAGAATCATACCCCTAGACCAACGAGCCTGACTGCGAACACCAACAGCTACGTGTGTACACATGTACAGTCACTGAATGTGGCCCTCTAAAAGATTGGGCAGGCACTAGTTTTAATAGAAAACACTTGTCGTTAGGAAGCCGCATTTCCTGGAAGGCAGCGACTCTGAGTATGGCCTGTACAAGGAAAAAAAAACACGACCTTTGACTGAATCTGGGATATGTTGTAGTACAGATGAACAACAGTAATTATTTCAAAACCACAGTAGTTTTTATCTAAGCTCAACGTAGCCAGCTTGCTTTGAAACGGCTGGGCTCGTCCGGGATTTGAACCCGGGACCTCTCGCACCCTAAGCGAGAATCATACCCCTAGACCAACGAGCCTGACTGCGAACACCAACAGCTACGTGTGTACACATGTACAGTCACTGAATGTTGCCCTCTAAAAGATTGGGCAGGCACTAATTTTAATAGAAAACTCTTGCCGTTAGGAAGCCGCATTTCCTGGAAGGCAGCGACTCTGAGTATGGCCTGTACAAGGAAAAAAAAAACACGACCTTTGACTGAATCTGGGATATGTTGTAGTACAGATGAACAAAAGTAATTATTTCAAAACCTCAGCAGTTTTGAGGTGGGCTCAACGCAGACAGCTTGCTATGAAACGACTGGGCTCGTCCGGGTTTGAACCCGGGACCTCTCGCACCCTAAGCGAGAATCATACCCCTAGACCAACGAGCCTCTCCGGTATGCCATGTTTTGTTTGGGTACCACAAATTTAGTGAAGCTCACCTGTATAACGGACAGTGTTCTGTTGTCGAGATACTTAAGTGTAGATATTTGAGCTTCAAAAACTACTTCAAGGGATACTACAGATTGACGGCCAACTTTGCCAAACAAGGCCCGGTGGCCTAATGGATAAGGCATCAGCCTCCGGAGCTGAGGATTGTGGGTTCAAGTCCCACCTGGGTCGTCTTTGATGGGCTACCTTTAAGATGGCTTTGTGAGAATTTCAAGGAGGATTTTTCAATGACTATATCCATGATGACCGCACGATTGGAATTATCATAATGATAACCATATATCACTATGAAAGACGAATTTAAAAGAGAATTCCACAAAGTGTTTTTTTAACACAAGTCACAACAAAAGTAGCTGTCTACTCATCAAGACTGATTCTGCATCTTCAGCATCAATAAATTGTCTTCTGCCACTCATGCTTTGCCCATGAAATCAACAGTGCCAATGAGAGCTTTGGCCATCTAATTGCAGAAAAACGCACGGCACACCAGTGAAGGGCTCTAAAAGTCAACAGCAGCATACAGACTATATCTTAGGCTTGACTTTGAACCATAAGGCATCAGCCTCCGTCCAAGGACGTGGTTGAATGAGCTAGCTCTAAGCAAAAGGTCAATGACTGTACAAAGAAACTCCAAGGACATGTATTTCTGTGCTCATCGTTTTAATTCAACTATGACTGATGTAAAATGGTTTGAATCCCAAAACCCCTGCAGAAAGTTCAATTTGGCCGAAGTATCAGACTCTGATGCTAGAGAACGTGACATCAAGCACCATGTTGTCTGCAGCAAAAGTTCTGATATCAAATGGTTGTTAAAGCAAAGCAACCATCGGAAACAGTGTCAAAAAAACCCTTGAACTCATTCTAAATGCTAGAGGGCTCAGTCGGGAATTGAATATAATTGAAATAGAAAGCGTTTGTTGTTAGGAAGCCGAGGAAGTTAGCTTGCTTTGAAACGGCTGGGCTCGTCCGGGATTTGAACCCGGAACCTCTCGCACCCGAAGCGAGAATCATACCCCTAGACCAACGAGCCAGACCAGAATCACCTATGGCTACGTGTGTACACATGTACAGTCACTTAATGTGGCCCTCTAAAAGATTGGGCAGGCACTAGTTTTAATAGAAAACACTTGTCGTTAGGAAGCCGCATTTCCTGGAAGGCAGCGACTCTGAGTATGGCCTGCACAAGGAAAAAAAAAACACGACCTTTGACTGAATCTGGGATATGTTGTAGTACAGATGAACAACAGTAATTATTCCAAAAACACAGTAGTTTTTATCTAAGCTGAATGTAGCCAGCTTGCTTTGAAACGGCTGGGCTCGTCCGGGATTTGAACCCGGGACCTCTCGCAACCGAAGCGAGAATCATACCCCTAGACCAACGAGCCAGACCAGAATCACCTATGGCTACGTGTGTACACATGTACAGTCACTTAATGTGGCCCTCTAAAAGATTGGGCAGGCACTAGTTTTAATAGAAAACACTTGTCGTTAGGAAGCCGCATTTCCTGGAAGGCAGCGACTCTGAGTATGGCCTGTACAAGGAAAAAAAAACACGACCTTTGACTGAATCTGGGATATGTTGTAGTACAGATGAACAACAGTAATTATTTCAAAACCACAGTAGTTTTTATCTAAGCTCAACGTAGCCAGCTTGCTTTGAAACGGCTGGGCTCGTCCGGGATTTGAACCCGGGACCTCTCGCACCCTAAGCGAGAATCATACCCCTAGACCAACGAGCCTGACTGCGAACACCAACAGCTACGTGTGTACACATGTACAGTCACTGAATGTTGCCCTCTAAAAGATTGGGCAGGCACTAATTTTAATAGAAAACTCTTGCCGTTAGGAAGCCGCATTTCCTGGAAGGCAGCGACTCTGAGTATGGCCTGTACAAGGAAAAAAAAAACACGACCTTTGACTGAATCTGGGATATGTTGTAGTACAGATGAACAAAAGTAATTATTTCAAAACCTCAGCAGTTTTGAGGTGGGCTCAACGCAGACAGCTTGCTATGAAACGACTGGGCTCGTCCGGGTTTGAACCCGGGACCTCTCGCACCCTAAGCGAGAATCATACCCCTAGACCAACGAGCCTCTCCGGTATGCCATGTTTTGTTTGGGTACCACAAATTTAGTGAAGCTCACCTGTATAACGGACAGTGTTCTGTTGTCGAGATACTTAAGTGTAGATATTTGAGCTTCAAAAACTACTTCAAGGGATACTACAGATTGACGGCCAACTTTGCCAAACAAGGCCCGGTGGCCTAATGGATAAGGCATCAGCCTCCGGAGCTGAGGATTGTGGGTTCAAGTCCCACCTGGGTCGTCTTTGATGGGCTACCTTTAAGATGGCTTTGTGAGAATTTCAAGGAGGATTTTTCAATGACTATATCCATGATGACCGCACGATTGGAATTATCATAATGATAACCATATATCACTATGAAAGACGAATTTAAAAGAGAATTCCACAAAGTGTTTTTTTAACACAAGTCACAACAAAAGTAGCTGTCTACTCATCAAGACTGATTCTGCATCTTCAGCATCAATAAATTGTCTTCTGCCACTCATGCTTTGCCCATGAAATCAACAGTGCCAATGAGAGCTTTGGCCATCTAATTGCAGAAAAACGCACGGCACACCAGTGAAGGGCTCTAAAAGTCAACAGCAGCATACAGACTATATCTTAGGCTTGACTTTGAACCATAAGGCATCAGCCTCCGTCCAAGGATGTGGTTGAATGAGCTAGCTCTAAGCAAAAGGTCAATGACTGTACAAAGAAACTCCAAGGACATGTATTTCTGTGCTCATCGTTTTAATTCAACTATGACTGATGTAAAATGGTTTGAATCCCAAAACCCCTGCAGAAAGTTCAATTTGGCCGAAGTATCAGCCTCTGATGCTAGAGAACGTGACATCAAGCACCATGTTGTCTGCAGCAAAAGTTCTGATATCAAATGGTTGTTAAAGCAAAGCAACCATCGGAAACAGTGTCAGAAAACCCTTGAACTCATTCTAAATGCTAGAGGGCTCAGTCGGGAATTGAATATAATTGAAATAGAAAGGGTTTGTTGTTAGGAAGTCGAGGAAGTTAGCTTGCTTTGAAACAGCTGGGCTCGTCCGGGATTTGAACCCAGGACCTCTCGCACCCGAAGCGAGAATCATACCCCTAGACCAACGAGCCAGACCTGAATCACCTATGGCTACGTGTGTACACATGTACAGTCACTTAATGTGGCCCTCTAAAAGATTGGGCAGGCACTAGTTTTAATAGAAAACACTTGTCGTTAGGAAGCCGCATTTCCTGGAAGGCAGCGACTCTGAGTATGGCCTGCACAAGGAAAAAAAAACACGACCTTTGACTGAATCTGGGATATGTTGTAGTACAGATGAACAACAGTAATTATTTCAAAACCACAGTAGTTTTTATCTAAGCTCAACGTAGCCAGCTTGCTTTGAAACGGCTGGGCTCGTCCGGGATTTGGACCCGGGACCTCTCGCACCCTAAGCGAGAATCATACCCCTAGACCAACGAGCCTGACTGCGAACACCAACAGCTACGTGTGTACACATGTACAGTCACTGAATGTGGCCCTCTAAAAGATTGGGCAGGCACTAGTTTTAATAGAAAACACTTGTCGTTAGGAAGCCGCATTTCCTGGAAGGCAGCGACTCTGAGTATGGCCTGTACAAGGAAAAAAAAACACGACCTTTGACTGAATCTGGGATATGTTGTAGTACAGATGAACAACAGTAATTATTTCAAAACCACAGTAGTTTTTATCTAAGCTCAACGTAGCCAGCTTTCTTTGAAACGGCTGGGCTCGTCCGGGATTGGAACCCGGGACCTCTCGCACCCTAAGCGAGAATCATACCCCTAGACCAACGAGCCTGACTGCGAACACCAACAGCTACGTGTGTACACATGTACAGTCACTGAATGTTGCCCTCTAAAAGATTGGGCAGGCACTAATTTTAATAGAAAACGCTTGCCGTTAGGAAGCCGCATTTCCTGGAAGGCAGCGACTCTGAGTATGGCCTGTACAAGGGAAAAAAAACACGACCTTTGACTGAATCTGGGATATGTTGTAGTACAGATGAACAAAAGTAATTATTTCAAAACCTCAGAAGTTTTGAGGTGGGCTCAACGCAGCCAGCTTGCTATGAAACGACTGGGCTCGTCCGGGATTTGAACCCGGGACCTCTCGCACCCTAAGCGAGAATCATACCCCTATACCAACGAGCCTCTCCGGTATTCCATGTTTTGTGTGGGTACCACAAATTTAGTGAAGCTCACCTGTATAACGGAACGTGTTCTGTTGTCGAGATACTTAAGTGTAGATATTTGAGCTTCAAAAACTACTTCAAGGGATACTACAGATTGACGGCCAACTTTGCCAAACAAGGCCCGGTGGCCTAATGGATAAGGCATCAGCCTCCGGAGCTGAGGATTGTGGGTTCAAGTCCCACCTGGGTCGTCTTTGATGGGCTACCTTTAAGATGGCTTTGTAAGAATTTCAAGGAGGATTTTTCAATGACTATATCCATGATGACCGCACGATTGGAATTATCATAATGATAACCATATATCACTATGAAAGACGAATTTAAAAGAGAATTCCACAAAGTGTTTTCTTAACACAAGTCACAACAAAAGTAGCTGTCTACTCATCAAGACTGATTCTGCATCTTCAGCATCAATAAATTGTCTTCTGCCACTCATGCTTTGCCCATGAAGTCAACAGTGCCAATGAGAGCTTTGGCCATCTAATTGCAGAAAAACGCACGGCACACCAGTGAAGGGCTCTAAAAGTCAACAGCAGCATACAGACTATATCTTAGGCTTGACTTTGAACCATAAGGCATCAGCCTCCGTCCAAGGACGTGGTTGAATGAGCTAGCTCTAAGCAAAAGGTCAATGACTGTACAAAGAAACTCCAAGGACATGTATTTCTGTGCTCATCGTTTTAATTCAACTATGACTGATGTAAAATGGTTTGAATCCCAAAACCCCTGCAGAAAGTTCAATTTGGCCGAAGTATCAGCCTCTGATGCTAGAGAATGTGACATCAAGCACCATGTTGTCTGCAGCAAAAGTTCTGATATCAAATGGTTGTTAAAGCAAAGCAACCATCGGAAACAGTGTCAGAAAACCCTTGAACTCATTCTAAATGCTAGAGGGCTCAGTCGGGAATTGAATATAATTGAAATAGAAAGCGTTTGTTGTTAGGAAGTCGAGGAAGTTAGCTTGCTTTGAAACGGCTGGGCTCGTCCGGGATTTGAACCCGGGACCTCTCGCACCCGAAGCGAGAATCATACCCCTAGACCAACGAGCCAGAATCTCCTATGGCTACGTGTGTACACATGTACAGTCACTTAATGTGGCCCTCTAAAAGATTGGGCAGGCACTAGTTTTAATAGAAAACACTTGTCGTTAGGAAGCCGCATTTCCTGGAAGGCAGCGACTCTGAGTATGGCCTGCACAAGGAAAAAAAAACACAACCTTTGACTGAATCTGGGATATGTTGTAGTACAGATGAACAACAGTAATTATTTCAAAACCACAGTAGTTTTTATCTAAGCTCAACGTAGCCAGGTTGCTTTGAAACGGCTGGGCTCGTCCGGGATTTGAACCCGGGACCCCTCGCACCCTAAGCGAGAATCATACCCCTAGACCAACGAGCCTGACTGCGAACACCAACAGCTACGTGTGTACACATGTACAGTCACTGAATGTGGCCCTCTAAAAGATTGGGCAGGCACTAGTTTTAATAGAAAACACTTGTCGTTAGGAAGCCGCATTTCCTGGAAGGCAGCGACTCTGAGTATGGCCTGTACAAGGAAAAAAAAACACGACCTTTGACTGAATCTGGGATATGTTGTAGTACAGATGAACAACAGTAATTATTTCAAAACCACAGTAGTTTTTATCTAAGCTCAACGTAGCCAGCTTTCTTTGAAACGGCTGGGCTCGTCCGGGATTGGAACCCGGGACCTCTCGCACCCTAAGCGAGAATCATACCCCTAGACCAACGAGCCTGACTGCGAACACCAACAGCTACGTGTGTACACATGTACAGTCACTGAATGTTGCCCTCTAAAAGATTGGGCAGGCACTAATTTTAATAGAAAACGCTTGCCGTTAGGAAGCCGCATTTCCTGGAAGGCAGCGACTCTGAGTATGGCCTGTACAAGGGAAAAAAAACACGACCTTTGACTGAATCTGGGATATGTTGTAGTACAGATGAACAAAAGTAATTATTTCAAAACCTCAGAAGTTTTGAGGTGGGCTCAACGCAGCCAGCTTGCTATGAAACGACTGGGCTCGTCCGGGATTTGAACCCGGGACCTCTCGCACCCTAAGCGAGAATCATACCCCTATACCAACGAGCCTCTCCGGTATTCCATGTTTTGTGTGGGTACCACAAATTTAGTGAAGCTCACCTGTATAACGGAACGTGTTCTGTTGTCGAGATACTTAAGTGTAGATATTTGAGCTTCAAAAACTACTTCAAGGGATACTACAGATTGACGGCCAACTTTGCCAAACAAGGCCCGGTGGCCTAATGGATAAGGCATCAGCCTCCGGAGCTGAGGATTGTGGGTTCAAGTCCCACCTGGGTCGTCTTTGATGGGCTACCTTTAAGATGGCTTTGTAAGAATTTCAAGGAGGATTTTTCAATGACTATATCCATGATGACCGCACGATTGGAATTATCATAATGATAACCATATATCACTATGAAAGACGAATTTAAAAGAGAATTCCACAAAGTGTTTTCTTAACACAAGTCACAACAAAAGTAGCTGTCTACTCATCAAGACTGATTCTGCATCTTCAGCATCAATAAATTGTCTTCTGCCACTCATGCTTTGCCCATGAAGTCAACAGTGCCAATGAGAGCTTTGGCCATCTAATTGCAGAAAAACGCACGGCACACCAGTGAAGGGCTCTAAAAGTCAACAGCAGCATACAGACTATATCTTAGGCTTGACTTTGAACCATAAGGCATCAGCCTCCGTCCAAGGACGTGGTTGAATGAGCTAGCTCTAAGCAAAAGGTCAATGACTGTACAAAGAAACTCCAAGGACATGTATTTCTGTGCTCATCGTTTTAATTCAACTATGACTGATGTAAAATGGTTTGAATCCCAAAACCCCTGCAGAAAGTTCAATTTGGCCGAAGTATCAGCCTCTGATGCTAGAGAATGTGACATCAAGCACCATGTTGTCTGCAGCAAAAGTTCTGATATCAAATGGTTGTTAAAGCAAAGCAACCATCGGAAACAGTGTCAGAAAACCCTTGAACTCATTCTAAATGCTAGAGGGCTCAGTCGGGAATTGAATATAATTGAAATAGAAAGCGTTTGTTGTTAGGAAGTCGAGGAAGTTAGCTTGCTTTGAAACGGCTGGGCTCGTCCGGGATTTGAACCCGGGACCTCTCGCACCCGAAGCGAGAATCATACCCCTAGACCAACGAGCCAGAATCTCCTATGGCTACGTGTGTACACATGTACAGTCACTTAATGTGGCCCTCTAAAAGATTGGGCAGGCACTAGTTTTAATAGAAAACACTTGTCGTTAGGAAGCCGCATTTCCTGGAAGGCAGCGACTCTGAGTATGGCCTGCACAAGGAAAAAAAAACACAACCTTTGACTGAATCTGGGATATGTTGTAGTACAGATGAACAACAGTAATTATTTCAAAACCACAGTAGTTTTTATCTAAGCTCAACGTAGCCAGGTTGCTTTGAAACGGCTGGGCTCGTCCGGGATTTGAACCCGGGACCCCTCGCACCCTAAGCGAGAATCATACCCCTAGACCAACGAGCCTGACTGCGAACACCAACAGCTACGTGTGTACACATGTACAGTCACTGAATGTGGCCCTCTAAAAGATTGGGCAGGCACTAGTTTTAATAGAAAACACTTGTCGTTAGGAAGCCGCATTTCCTGGAAGGCAGCGACTCTGAGTATGGCCTGTACAAGGAAAAAAAAACACGACCTTTGACTGAATCTGGGATATGTTGTAGTACAGATGAACAACAGTAATTATTTCAAAACCACAGTAGTTTTTATCTAAGCTCAACGTAGCCAGCTTGCTTTGAAACGGCTGGGCTCGTCCGGGATTTGAACCCGGGACCTCTCGCACCCTAAGCGAGAATCATACCCCTAGACCAACGAGCCTGACTGCGAACACCAACAGCTACGTGTGTACACATGTACAGTCACTGAATGTTGCCCTCTAAAAGATTGGGCAGGCACTAATTTTAATAGAAAACTCTTGCCGTTAGGAAGCCGCATTTCCTGGAAGGCAGCGACTCTGAGTATGGCCTGTACAAGGAAAAAAAAAACACGACCTTTGACTGAATCTGGGATATGTTGTAGTACAGATGAACAAAAGTAATTATTTCAAAACCTCAGCAGTTTTGAGGTGGGCTCAACGCAGACAGCTTGCTATGAAACGACTGGGCTCGTCCGGGTTTGAACCCGGGACCTCTCGCACCCTAAGCGAGAATCATACCCCTAGACCAACGAGCCTCTCCGGTATGCCATGTTTTGTTTGGGTACCACAAATTTAGTGAAGCTCACCTGTATAACGGACAGTGTTCTGTTGTCGAGATACTTAAGTGTAGATATTTGAGCTTCAAAAACTACTTCAAGGGATACTACAGATTGACGGCCAACTTTGCCAAACAAGGCCCGGTGGCCTAATGGATAAGGCATCAGCCTCCGGAGCTGAGGATTGTGGGTTCAAGTCCCACCTGGGTCGTCTTTGATGGGCTACCTTTAAGATGGCTTTGTGAGAATTTCAAGGAGGATTTTTCAATGACTATATCCATGATGACCGCACGATTGGAATTATCATAATGATAACCATATATCACTATGAAAGACGAATTTAAAAGAGAATTCCACAAAGTGTTTTTTTAACACAAGTCACAACAAAAGTAGCTGTCTACTCATCAAGACTGATTCTGCATCTTCAGCATCAATAAATTGTCTTCTGCCACTCATGCTTTGCCCATGAAATCAACAGTGCCAATGAGAGCTTTGGCCATCTAATTGCAGAAAAACGCACGGCACACCAGTGAAGGGCTCTAAAAGTCAACAGCAGCATACAGACTATATCTTAGGCTTGACTTTGAACCATAAGGCATCAGCCTCCGTCCAAGGACGTGGTTGAATGAGCTAGCTCTAAGCAAAAGGTCAATGACTGTACAAAGAAACTCCAAGGACATGTATTTCTGTGCTCATCGTTTTAATTCAACTATGACTGATGTAAAATGGTTTGAATCCCAAAACCCCTGCAGAAAGTTCAATTTGGCCGAAGTATCAGCCTCTGATGCTAGAGAACGTGACATCAAGCACCATGTTGTCTGCAGCAAATGTTCTGATATCAAATGGTTGTTAAAGCAAAGCAACCATCGGAAACAGTGTCAAAAAAAACCTTGAACTCATTCTAAATGCTAGAGGGCTCAGTCGGGAATTGAATATAATTGAAATAGAAAGCGTTTGTTGTTAGGAAGCCGAGGAAGTTAGCTTGCTTTGAAACGGCTGGGCTCGTCCGGGATTTGAACCCGGGACCTCTCGCACCCGAAGCGAGAATCATACCCCTAGACCAACGAGCCAGACCAGAATCACCTATGGCTACGTGTGTACACATTTACAGTCACTTAATGTGGCCCTCTAAAAGATTGGGCAGGCACTAGTTTTAATAGAAAACACTTGTCGTTAGGAAGCCGCATTTCCTGGAAGGCAGCGACTCTGAGTATGGCCTGCACAAGGAAAAAAAAAACACGACCTTTGACTGAATCTGGGATATGTTGTAGTACAGATGAACAACAGTAATTATTCCAAAAACACAGTAGTTTTTATCTAAGCTGAATGTAGCCAGCTTGCTTTGAAACGGCTGGGCTCGTCCGGGATTTGAACCCGGGACCTCTCGCAACCGAAGCGAGAATCATACCCCTAGACCAACGAGCCAGACCAGAATCACCTATGGCTACGTGTGTACACATGTACAGTCACTTAATGTGGCCCTCTAAAAGATTGGGCAGGCACTAGTTTTAATAGAAAACACTTGTCGTTAGGAAGCCGCATTTCCTGGAAGGCAGGGACTCTGAGTATGGCCTGTACAAGGGAAAAAAAACACGACCTTTGACTGAATCTGGGATATGTTGTAGTACAGATGAACAAAAGTAATTATTTCAAAACCTCAGAAGTTTTGAGGTGGGCTCAACGCAGCCAGCTTGCTATGAAACGACTGGGCTCGTCCGGGATTTGAACCCGGGACCTCTCGCACCCTAAGCGAGAATCATACCCCTAGACCAACGAGCCTCTCCGGTATGCCATGTTTTGTGTGGGTACCACAAATTTAGTGAAGCTCACCTGTATAACGGAACGTGTTCTGTTGTCGAGATACTTAAGTGTAGATATTTGAGCTTCAAAAACTACTTCAAGGGATACTACAGATTGACGGCCATTTTTGCCAAACAAGGCCCGGTGGCCTAATGGATAAGGCATCAGCCTCCGGAGCTGAGGATTGTGGGTTCAAGTCCCACCTGGGTCGTCTTTGATGGGCTACCTTTAAGATGGCTTTGTGAGAATTTCAAGGAGGATTTTTCAATGACTATATCCATGATGACCGCACGATTGGAATTATCATAATGATAACCATATATCACTATGAAAGACGAATTTAAAAGAGAATTCCACAAAGTGTTTTTTTAACACAAGTCACAACAAAAGTAGCTGTCTACTCATCAAGACTGATTCTGCATCTTTAGCATCAATAAATTGTCTTCTGCCACTCATGCTTTGCCCATGAAGTCAACAGTGCCAATGAGAGCTTTGGCCATCTAATTGCAGAAAAACGCACGGCACACCAGTGAAGGGCTCTAAAAGTCAACAGCAGCATACAGACTATATCTTAGGCTTGACTTTGAACCATAAGGCATCAGCCTCCGTCCAAGGATGTGGTTGAATGATCTAGCTCTAAGCAAAAGGTCAATGACTGTACAAAGAAACTCCAAGGACCTGTATTTCTGTGCTCATCGTTTTAATTCAACTATGACTGATGTAAAATGGTTTGAATCCCAAAACCCCTGCAGAAAGTTCAATTTGGCCGAAGTATCAGCCTCTGATGCTAGAGAACGTGACATCAAGCACCATGTTGTCTGCAGCAAAAGTTCTGATATCAAATGGTTGTTAAAGCAAAGCAACCATCGGAAACAGTGTCAGAAAACCCTTGAACTCATTCTAAATGCTAGAGGGCTCAGTCGGGAATTGAATATAATTGAAATAGAAAGGGTTTGTTGTTAGGAAGTCGAGGAAGTTAGCTTGCTTTGAAACAGCTAGGCTCGTCCGGGATTTGAACCCAGGACCTCTCGCACCCGAAGCGAGAATCATACCCCTAGACCAACGAGCCAGACCTGAATCACCTATGGCTACGTGTGTACACATGTACAGTCACTTAATGTGGCCCTCTAAAAGATTGGGCAGGCACTAGTTTTAATAGAAAACACTTGTCGTTAGGAAGCCGCATTTCCTGGAAGGCAGCGACTCTGAGTATGGCCTGCACAAGGAAAAAAAAACACGACCTTTGACTGAATCTGGGATATGTTGTAGTACAGATGAACAACAGTAATTATTTCAAAACCACAGTAGTTTTTATCTAAGCTCAACGTAGCCAGCTTGCTTTGAAACGGCTGGGCTCGTCCGGGATTTGAACCCGGGACCTCTCGCACCCTAAGCGAGAATCATACCCCTAGACCAACGAGCCTCTCCGGTATGCCATGTTTTGTGTGGGTACCACAAATTTAGTGAAGCTCACCTGTATAACGGAACGTGTTCTGTTGTCGAGATACTTAAGTGTAGATATTTGAGCTTCAAAAACTACTTCAAGGGATACTACAGATTGACGGCCAACTTTGCCAAACAAGGCCTGGTGGCCTAATGGATAAGGCATCAGCCTCCGGAGCTGAGGATTGTGGGTTCAAGTCCCACCTGGGTCGTCTTTGATGGGCTACCTTTAAGATGGCTTTGTAAGAATTTCAAGGAGGATTTTTCAATGACTATATCCATGATGACCGCACGATTGGAATTATCATAATGATAACCATATATCACTATGAAAGACGAATTTAAAAGAGAATTCCACAAAGTGTTTTCTTAACACAAGTCACAACAAAAGTAGCTGTCTACTCATCAAGACTGATTCTGCATCTTCAGCATCAATAAATTGTCTTCTGCCACTCATGCTTTGCCCATGAAGTCAACAGTGCCAATGAGAGCTTTGGCCATCTAATTGCAGAAAAACGCACGGCACACCAGTGAAGGGCTCTAAAAGTCAACAGCAGCATACAGACTATATCTTAGGCTTGACTTTGAACCATAAGGCATCAGCCTCCGTCCAAGGACGTGGTTGAATGAGCTAGCTCTAAGCAAAAGGTCAATGACTGTACAAAGAAACTCCAAGGACATGTATTTCTGTGCTCATCGTTTTAATTCAACTATGACTGATGTAAAATGGTTTGAATCCCAAAACCCCTGCAGAAAGTTCAATTTGGCCGAAGTATCAGCCTCTGATGCTAGAGAATGTGACATCAAGCACCATGTTGTCTGCAGCAAAAGTTCTGATATCAAATGGTTGTTAAAGCAAAGCAACCATCGGAAACAGTGTCAGAAAACCCTTGAACTCATTCTAAATGCTAGAGGGCTCAGTCGGGAATTGAATATAATTGAAATAGAAAGCGTTTGTTGTTAGGAAGTCGAGGAAGTTAGCTTGCTTTGAAACGGCTGGGCTCGTCCGGGATTTGAACCCGGGACCTCTCGCACCCGAAGCGAGAATCATACCCCTAGACCAACGAGCCAGAATCTCCTATGGCTACGTGTGTACACATGTACAGTCACTTAATGTGGCCCTCTAAAAGATTGGGCAGGCACTAGTTTTAATAGAAAACACTTGTCGTTAGGAAGCCGCATTTCCTGGAAGGCAGCGACTCTGAGTATGGCCTGCACAAGGAAAAAAAAACACAACCTTTGACTGAATCTGGGATATGTTGTAGTACAGATGAACAACAGTAATTATTTCAAAACCACAGTAGTTTTTATCTAAGCTCAACGTAGCCAGGTTGCTTTGAAACGGCTGGGCTCGTCCGGGATTTGAACCCGGGACCCCTCGCACCCTAAGCGAGAATCATACCCCTAGACCAACGAGCCTGACTGCGAACACCAACAGCTACGTGTGTACACATGTACAGTCACTGAATGTGGCCCTCTAAAAGATTGGGCAGGCACTAGTTTTAATAGAAAACACTTGTCGTTAGGAAGCCGCATTTCCTGGAAGGCAGCGACTCTGAGTATGGCCTGTACAAGGAAAAAAAAACACGACCTTTGACTGAATCTGGGATATGTTGTAGTACAGATGAACAACAGTAATTATTTCAAAACCACAGTAGTTTTTATCTAAGCTCAACGTAGCCAGCTTGCTTTGAAACGGCTGGGCTCGTCCGGGATTTGAACCCGGG